>NC_051427.1:12901451-12903951 GCF_015228065.2 Penaeus monodon | reverse complement strand
GTAAAGCTCTCACAACATTGCAGTTTCACAGTTCACAAGAACAATATACTGTCAGAGCAGTGGGCTGGGAATTCTCAGTTGAACTCACTTCCACAACAATAAGATAAAAGGAAAGAAAAAAAATCGACAAGTCGAAAATAGATAGAAATTTTAGTATAGCAGTAGCCTGTGCTGCTATTGACCCCTCCGACTTTGCTAATATAACTGAGTGGCTGATAAATAGTGTGCCATTCTGAAAGATAAGGCAAGTACCCCTGGCGAGGATGGGATTACTTACAGCGTTCTTCGCCTTACTGCTCAGGTGCCAGGTAATCCACTTTTACATCTGTATAGACGAAGTCTATCACAGAGAATCCTCCTATGCTCCTGGACCAAAACTTTAATCATTCATATACCTAAACCCAATAATGAATATTACAAACCAATTTCCCTGACCTCCTGTCTGTGCAAAAAAACTTGGGTCATTTTCTGCGATTCAGAAAGTGCTCTCCTAGCTTTGAACACACTAGGCAAAGGTGCAGGAAATATTACAAATGACATTAGAATGCCATGATATACGTTTTGTGTTGATTCCATCGCATGCTAGGCGATCATACTGATCACTTAGCAAAATGGGCATGTGACAAGCGAAGTGTGGATATAGCTGTTCGAGTACCTCTTGCTAGGATTTCATACATCATTAAAACTTCCTTCAGAGAACTTCACCGAGTTGATTAATTCTCAACGTCCAGAAGGAGTAATGCATTATAGTCGATTTATGTAAGATTTATTCATCTATGGTTTACATAAAACAAGAACAAGAAAGTGTGATATTATGACCACAAGAATCAGCCTTTGATATAGATTGTATTGGCAGGCCACTACAGTCTGTAATGTCGATAAAATTCTGTAAACTGCGTAATGAAGAAAATAAGCGACTATTTGTACATTATATCTCAAGTGTCATGTGTTACAACCTTCCAGACCACCAAGCATGAGGTACACAGAACTATGTAACTATTTCATATCTGATGTCTTAGAAGATATACTTCTGTTGTTCCCTAAATTTGGAGCGTAGTATCACATGACCACATATCAGATGTAGCAAAGCCTTTCCACGCCCAAGCCATAAGCTGGCTTACTATAACTGATAAAATACGGATCATAATAATTTCAAATTTAAAATTCCATTGTAATACTATTATATAATGCTATGATCATGTATCCAATGTACCACAGCTTGGCCATATCTGTGCAGTTAGCTACTGTGGTATGTAAAGGACTAAACTAAACTAAAAGAAGGCCCGCATACAGTAAAAAAATGCCGAATTTCACAAATAATATTTATCAGTTATGATTATGATTAATTGTAGAATAAATTAAGGTAATTAAAAGATTGTTGTTCTAGGAGGTTAATATAAAATTCATAAGCTTAAAATCACCACACACTTATTATGCACTGTCATATTTATACACATCGACTGCATTGCAACATTCTGTTATCATTTACCACATTCAGATACTGCGGTAATTTCATTCCTGTTGGATGATGTTCCCTTTAGATACATTTATTACTGAATGTCCAGGAGAAAGAATCTAGACTTACTCTTCCGTAGATTCCTCCCAAACTTGCTTTCAGAAATGCTTGGCTGCACAACGACGACTGCAAGGGTGGTTGAGGAAGGTGGACAGCGATCATCAGAATGTGTTTAATGTTGCAAGAAGTACAGATACCGTAATAGTTAGCAATGGTGGCATGACAAGGGCAGAAACCAAACTTTACGGAACATAGATTACCTTTAAATAGTTTTGATCACTTTACAGTTATGTTGAAAGATGTGACAGATTCCCAAATTAGCCAAAGAAAGGCACTTGAAAAAGGCAAAAACTAAGGCAACATATATTACAAAAGTTCTCTTTGATTTTTAATGAGTAAATAATATACACATCAAAAATGTGTGCCATATTATGTAAATATTTCAACAACAACAACGAAAAAGTATGACAGCCAAGGTCTTATATCTACCAGAAATTTATAACAATAAAATTGGCAATTGTGGGTCAACAGGGAAGAATCTATTCCAGCTTCTCATTCAGTGTCTGACAGAAAACAATACGAATGATGAATATCTCACTGGCTTCGCATCGGCTGGGACTAGTAATATAATGGGATTCTTCTGTGGGCATCAAAAACAACTAAAACTGCCTTGATTATACGAAGTCTTAGTCATCTTGCAAAGAGAAAGGGCGAGGTCAAACCACACAAATTATTGCATATGGCCATATAAATGATATTCGAACAATGAGAGTTTCTGTCATTGTACTTTAATAGAACTATAACACTGAAAAAGTTGGAGCCCCTAAATTACTTTATGATTCTTCAGTATCACTATACTTATTTTATCAAGATTTACTGAATTTGACTTCTAGAGAAGTGGGCTTACCATCTACTACATATACAGTGCATGCAAACAACTCGACGTTGACAGCTGAAGATGCTGCTACAGGCATTTTTATTTAC
>NC_051427.1:12888951-12893951 GCF_015228065.2 Penaeus monodon | reverse complement strand
TATTACTATTATTATTTTTTTTTTGGGGGGGGTTGTACTTCGAAATTACGGACTTTGATGAGGGAAGGAAGAGTGGTTGGAACCTGGTTTTGTGGTTTCTGTCTCTGTTTATCTGTCTGTTTGTCTCTTTCTGTCTCCGTTTGTCTGTCTGTGTGTCTGTTTGTCAGTCTGTCTGTCTGTCTGCCTGTCTGTCTGTCTGTTTGTTTCTCTCTTTCTCTCTCTCCGGGCTAGTACAGTGGTAACGTGTCGGCCTCTCATCCGAGGGGTCGGCGGTTCGCGCCCCGCCCAGGCGCGAGAAGTTGCAATTGTCGCCCGGAGGTTACTGCTGTGGCTGGGCACCACGGCGGGCAAGGACTTGGTTCCGCCGAGTCAGCAGCAGCTGACACACACGTGAGCAAAATCAAGCAGACAGTATGTCACACCAAGAATATCCATTGTATCAAATGGAATCCAAACCAAAAACTCTCTCTCTCTCTCTCTCTCTCTCTCTCTCTCTCTCTCTCTCTCTCTCTCTCTCTCTCTCTCTCTCTCTCTCTCTCTCTCTCTCTCTCTTTCCGTGTGTGTGTGCGCGTGTGTGTGTGTGTGTGTGTGTGTTGTGTGTGTGTGTGTGTGTGTGTGTGTGTGTGTGTGTGTGTGTTTGTGTGTGTGTGTTTAGAGAGAGAGATATAGGTAGATAGAGATAGATAGATAGATAGATAGAGATGGATAGAGAGAGAGAGAGAGAGATAGAGGGAGAGGAGGAGGAGAGAGAGAGAGAGAGAGAGAGAGAAAGAGGAACGGGAGAGAGAAATACAGAGATAGAAAAATATGACCACTAAGTGCTTTTAACTGCTGTCTGTTTGTTATTTCCTTTTTTTTTGTGGGGGGGGGGTTACTTCGAAATTACGGACTTTGATGAGGGAAGGAAGAGTGGTTGGAACCTGGTTTTGTGGTTTCTGTCTCTGTTTATCTGTCTGTTTGTCTCTTTCTGTCTCCGTTTTTGTCTGTCTGTCTGTTTGTCTTTTTTGTCTGTCTGTCTGTTTGTCTGTCTGTCTGCCGTCTGCCCTGTCTGTTTGTTTCTCCCTTTTTCTCTCCTCTCTTTTTTCCCTCTCTCTCTCTCTTCTTTTCCCCTCTCTCTCTCCTCTCTCCTCTCTCTCTCTTTTCCCTCTCTCTCTCTCTCTTCTCTCTCTCTCTCTCTCTCTCTCTTTCCGTGTGTGTGGTGTGTGTGAGTGTGTGTGTGTGTGGGGTGTGTGTCTGTATCTGTGTGCGTATGCGTGTGGGTGTGTGTGTGTGTGTGTTGTGTGTGTGTGTGTGTGTTTTGTGTGGTGTGGGGTGTGTGGGGTTTTGGTGTGTGTGTGTTTAGAGAGAGAGATATGGGTAGATAGAGATAGATAGATGATGGGATAGAGATGGATAGATTGATAATTATATATATATATATATATTTTATATAAAATATATATATATATATATATATAAAATATATATATATATATATATAGAGAGAGAGAGAGAGAGAGAGAGAGAGAGAGAGAGAGAGAGAACGGGAGAGAGAAATACAGAGATAGAAAAAGATGACCAAAAAACAGATTTATATACAGAAAAAAAACATAGGGAGAAAAGCACAGAAAAAAAGAGAAAGAAACACAAACCGAGTGAACGAGAAAAGAAAGAAAGAAAGAAAGAAAATAGAAAAAATGAAATAGAAATGAATTCTCCGTACTGGGAAGCTCTGCAATGACAAGCGCGTTTGTGATCCGTTTAAAAAAATGTATATGTCAGTCGACGTACATATAAAAAATGAGGAACCAGCATTGTCAACGAGGGGAAAAAGGGGTGAAGGGAGAGAAGAGAGAAAGAATGAGGAAGGTTAGACTTACAGGGAATAGGGAAGGTAAGGGGGAGAGTAGAGAAAAAAAACTTTTTTTTTAAGAGACAAGACAGCATGAATATTTCAAAAAAGAGTAATGTAAGCTATAAATAAATACACCGGATGAGGAAAAGGAGCAAAGAAGGGAAATGTTTTCGGAAAAGAAATAGTGATAAGAAACAGAAAAGAAAACAGTGTAGATAATAAATGTCCCAAACTTTGATAAATAAATATACAGCTCCTATTTATCCGAGAAAGATATGAATCTCTACGGCTAGTGATAAGAGAGAAAGAGGCAGAGAGAGAAAAGACTAAATAAGAGAGGCGAGGGAGGGAGATAGAAAGAAGAGGAGGAAAGGAGGAAACGAGCGAGGAGAGAGAGAGAAAAAAAGAGAGAGAGAGGAGAGAGAGAAAAAGGAGAGAGAGAGAAAGAGAGAGAAATCAAGAAGAGAGAGAATGAGAGAAAGAGGGAGATAGATAGATAGATAGATAGAGCGATATCTATCTATCTATCTATCTATCTTCTATCTGTCTTAAAATATTATATATAAAATATATATATATATATATATAAAGAATATTATATATATAGAGAGAGAGAGAGAGAAGAGAGAGAGAGAGAGAAGAGAGAGGAGAGAGAGAGAATCAATATAACACTGAAGGGGGAATATTAGTATATTTTTTTTTCTCTTCTTTTCGTTTTGTTACAAATTTTCTTAGTATGTATCGGGGAGATAAGAGGAGAGGGTTAGAAGATGAAAGAGAGCGAGAGTGAGAGAGAGAGAGAGAGAGAGAGAGAGAGAGGAGAGAGAGAGAAGAGAGAGGAGAGAGGAGAGAGAGAGAGAAAAGAGGGGGAAAGGAGGGGAGAGAAAGAGAGAGAGAGAGATAGATAGATAGAGAGAGAGAGAGAGAGAGAGAGAGACGACAGACCAAAACCCGATACACAGACACCCACAACGCGCACGCCCACATAAAAAACACACCACACTTACACACACACACACACACACACACACAGAAAGAGGGAGAGAGAGAGAGAGAGAGAGAAAGAACTAAAGAAAGACCCGAGAGAGGAAGAACGAAAGAAAGCAGAGAGAGAGAAAGAGATAAAGAAAAAAGAAAGGGGAGAGAGAGAGAGAGGAAGAAAAGCGAAAGAAAACCCTTTTATCCATGTAAAAGACCAACTTTTCTTGTACTTTTTGAGTCAACATTCATGATCGACTCGTTTTGTAGTCACGTATGGGTACCCAAGCGCTGAAGAAGTTTGGGCGCAGAATAAGAATCGTTAGATTAAAAATCATGTGTTGGCGCATATTCTTTTGCATACAGTTGTGAAGGAGTTTCATCTTTGGGTTTTTGTTTTCTTTTCTTCATGATTAGTCGTTTTTTTTATTCGAAATTATTTGTGGGGATTTCCTTCTAGAAATTCCCGCTTCTAATCATTACTTTTTTCTTTTCTTTTTGGCAAATTTGCCATTTTTATTTCTTTTATTTCACTTAAAGGACTCATTGGCATCAAAGGTTTTCTTTCGTTCATATTTCCTTTAATCTCTCTTTATTTTTTTTTTAAAGATAGTATAAAGTAAAGGTTTGTTTATATCTATATCTAGGTAATATTACGGGAGTATACAAATAACTTCGCTATCGGGTTCCTCTACTTTTTGTTGTTATTGTTGTTTTTTCTTTTTACTATTCTTTTCTTTTTTTTCTTTTTTTAGATGATCAGTCGAAATACGTGAGGTTGTCCTTATTTACGATTATATGTTAGTGCTGCTAACCGCCGCAATAGCCTCATATGACATAGCGCCGTGTGATGTGAAAGAAATTAGTGAGATAAAAATTAGAAGTATTCATTCTCAGCATAAAATTTTCTACTTCATTATTATTTTTATTCACAAAAGTTCTCAGGAACATTCATTTGCAAAAAATTAGCTTCTTTTATTCGCTCGAACACACCACACACACACAACACAAACAAATACCAACAAACACACTTTTTCCTCCACGTCATTTTCTTTTAGTCATAAGCAAAAGTATTCTCCTCCCTTTTCCCCCCCGGCAAAGCCAAATATTGCCCCCCCCCCCGTTAAGCACGTTTCTCCCCCCTTTCCCTCCCCCCCATCAAGCCCTGTATCTCTTTCCCTCCCTTTCCCCCCCAAAAAAAAAAAAAAAAACACGCATCTCTCCTTCTTTTTTCTCCCCCCCCCCCCCAGCAAAGCCACTATCTCTCCTCCTTTTTTTCTCCACCCCCCCCCAGCAAATCCACGTATCTCTCCTCCTTTCTCCCCCCCCAACAAAGCCACTATCTCTCCCCTTTTCTTTCCCCTTTCCCCCCCCCCCCCCCCAAAAAAAAAAAAAAAAAACAACCATCTTTTCCTTCCCCCTTTCTCCCCCCCCCAACAAAGCCACGATATCTCCCTACCTTCCCCCCCCCCCCCCAGCAAAGCCACGTATCTCTTCCCTTCCCCCCTTTTCTCCCCCCCCCAACAACCCGTATCTCTCCCCCCCCCCCCAGCAAAGCCAAAGTATCTCTCCTTCCCTTTCTCCCCCCCCCCCCCCCCCCGCAAAGCCACGTGTGAAAGAACTTCATTCCCCTCTCTTCATCTCAGCGTGGGTTGTAAACAGCTCATTAAAAAAAGTAAGCGCCCAAAATTGAAATTTTCCTTCCGAGTTTCCTTTCTTAATGAACTTATTTGAACAAGCGAATAGGGGGAATTCTTAATTTGCAAGGTTCCGAATCTGGAATCTGGAATCCCGGAATTTGGATGAGTTCGTGTGTCGCAGGGTTTGGCTTCGTCTCATACGAAAAAAAAATGGTTTTTTTGGTTTCCTTTTTGTTAGATTCTTTTCCTTCTTTGATTTGTGTTTTCTTTTTTGGGTTTTTTTTTATTGTTTCCGTTTTTCACCTTACCCTTTAAAGTCATTATTATTTTACTGTTTTTATCATTATTGTTATTAATTTTTATTTCATTATCACAAAATTAATTTTTTATTATATTATTTTATTATATTATTATTATTATACTTTATTATTTAAATTAGATAGAAAGAAGAGGAGGAAAGGAGAGAAGACGAGCGAGAGGGAGAGAGAGAGAGAAAAGAAACGAGAGAGAGAGGAGAAGAGAGAGAGAGAGAGAGATGAGAGAGAGAG
>NC_051427.1:12881451-12883951 GCF_015228065.2 Penaeus monodon | reverse complement strand
TTGGAGCACTTGGCCTAATAAAGAAAGGTACTGATAAGTTTCTTGAGCAAATACCGGGAAATCCAGAATTAGTCCAAAAAATAGTCTTAAACAGCACAACGCATTTTCTCAGAAGAAACTTATCGATCTAAAATATTTCGTGAATTGACTTGACTAGATATTTTAATTTATAATTGTTCTGCATATTTTTGCATATTTTTGTTGGTCTTCCATTGCCTCAAACTTCAATCACCCTAGGTCGCTGGTAGTGACTCGGTGTTTGATTTAATTAGCAGATCTAAAGAAACTTTTTCAATAATAATAATAATAATAATAATAATAATAATGATAATAATAATAATAATAATAATAATAATAATAATAATAATGATAATAATAATAATAACAATAATAATGATAATAACAGTTATAGTAATAATATTATTAACAATAATGATATTAATAATAAAGGTATTAACAAAATCAACACCAAAAATAATAACAATAACGGCATTAATAATGATAATAATAATGACCATAATAAAATTATTGATGGTAACAAAAAAAAAAATAAAATAAAAAATAATGATGATGATAATAATAATAATAATAACAATGACAATAATAATAATAACAAAGATAAAATAATAATAATGATAATGATATAATAATGATAATAATAATGATAATAATAATTAATAATAATAATAATATAAATAATAATAATAATAATAATAATAAATAATAATAATATAAATAACAAAACAACAAATAATAATAATAATAATAATAATAATAGTAATAATAATAATAATAATAATAATAATAATAATAATAATAATAATAATGATAATAATAATAATAATAATGATAATAATAATATTAATAATAATAACAACAACAACAACAACAATAATAGCAACAACAATAACAACATTGATGATGATAATGCTGCATTTTTTTTATAATCACAATAATACAAGTAAAAATATTAATAATAACAATGATTAAGTATAACTATAACAACAACCCTGCACCTGTTATCAAAAAATAATGATGCAATAGACATAGTATCCTAACGAAAAGTTTAATCAACACCACTATATTCTTTGAAATTATCACCATCACTTACACGCAGTTCATCATCATACAAGATATTAATGTTTTCGAAGAAATTACTATACCATTATGTCTTATATATCTACCTGAGGCTTTTTCATCATCGTGCTTTCGTGTTACTTTCCCATTTCACAAGACCATGAACGACTAGGCTATGTCGACTTAGCCTGGGAGATAATAGCACGGAGGGCGTTGACGCTTGATGTATTTATGAGGGTAGATGATTATACCTTGTTTTATGCTTGTGTTTTCTTTCGTTCTCCGGTCATATTTTGTTTGTTTGTTTTCTTTGTATTTTTTTAATGCATTGGTGTTTGTTTTTGTTTGTTTGAATATTGCATTAGTTTTGTGTTCGTGATGATTGTTTTAGTGATATATATATCACTACTTGGATTGTTTGTGCCATCGATCTAGAGAGAGAGAGAGAGAGAGAGAGAAAGAGAGAGAGAGAGAGAGAGAGAGAGAGAGAGAGAGAGAGAGAGAGAGAGAGAGAGAGAGAGAGAGAGAGGAGAGAGAGAGTTCTATATTGTGTTATGGTCTTCTATAAAAAGTTTAATTTCAACGCTGTAAATTATTTGATTTTTTTTTATTTGCTTCCATAATGATTCACATAAAAATAGTTTTTCATTTAGGTGATATTTTATTTTAGCTTAAATTAGATTTTTTTTCTCTCTTCTAAGCAGTGCTTTGTGTACGAGTTAAAAAAAATTAAATGTAAAAAAAATCTTAATACATATTATGTGGGATTATGTCTCAAATACATAGTTGTAGGTAAAAAGTTATCTTTTAGAATTTTTACCTCATTCTTTCACCCAAGTGATTGAAAGTGTCGGCTTAGCAATAGTTCTGAAAAGAAATGCCATAGGCAAAACAATGAAGTTTCCTTAAATATCTTCACTATTCTGTAATTTAAACTGGAACGCATACACCAGATTATTTATTCTTGGTATTCTCTGGTTACACCAATGAATGATAGAGAAAGACAATTTCACTGATATTTGCGACGAGAGAGAGAGAGAGAGAGAGAGAGGAGAGAGAGAGAGAGAGAGAGAGAGAGAGAGAGAGAGAGAGAGAGAGAGAGAGAGAGAGAGAGAGAACGTGGAACAGTGCATTGAGATCGAAGGTGTTGGTTTAATATCATTTCGATTTTAGACGATGGTCGATAATAATCATACTTCATTGTAATTCCTTTAGTACGGTAGATGGTATCGTTTTTCCCTCCTGGATTATGGGTTTAACAAAATTGCTAATTACCATGCATAGCATACATTGTCTCTGTGACTCTTCCGAACACTTGATTCTTACAGAGGTCATTATGGGTGAGCCCCCCCCCCCCAAGTTCTCACTACAGTGAATTCCTCAGAATTTACACTGGCGGTTTTTCTTTTCTTTTCTTTTTTAA
>NC_051427.1:12836451-12846451 GCF_015228065.2 Penaeus monodon | reverse complement strand
GAGAAGGAGGGAGGGAGGAAGAGAGAGGAAGAGATAGAGTGAGTGTGTGAGAAAGAGAGAGAGAGAGAGAGAAAGGGAGGAGGGGAGAGAGAAAAAGAGAGAGAGGGGGGAGGAGAGAGAGGGAGAGAGAGAGAATAAAAGAACGCGCGGGAGAGAGAGAGAGAGAGAGAGAGAGAGAGAGAGAGAGAGAGAGAGAGAGAGAGAGAGAGAGAGAGAGAGAGAGAGAGAGAGAATGAGTGAAATATTAAAATAAAGATTAAGTGTAGGAAGTAAATTAATAGGGGAACGGTATAAAGAGAACTGATATAAGATGACGAGGAAAGTGATAAGGTTCAGAGAAGAGATCAGAGAAAGATTTTAATCTCTCCCTTTGAACTTGCAATAACTTTTCGATTCATAATATTGTAATTGAGTACTCTACTGTGTATATGGTCTCAATGTATAATACAATGATACAGTCAATTTAAGGACATATCATCCTACTCATGAGGTCCTTTGGCGGTTCTGATGAGCAATAATCTTTTCTATAAAAACTATATTCAATCATATTAGGTTGATTTTAATTTAATGTATAGATTTCCTATACTCACAAGATACATCTATATTGGTGGACCTGTAGAAAGGAATAAATGCTGTTCCTGAAGACCAAACATTTCCTTTTTGTTAAAGGCTTAAAAAAATGTAGTCTTGGGTTTGAATTTCCTGACCATACTAGCCGCGGAAGGGTATCCTCTCTTTCTAAATCTCAGAAAAAGAATATGGCGGTACCGTAGATTTATTGCACTATGGTTACTTTATTTTTCCTATGTCATGTATACGCTCGGTATCGTCGAGATATTGGTTACGATTTATCCATTTATCAACTGCGTATTTCTTACCAAAATATTTTTTCATCAGTAAAAAAGTGAAAGAAAAAGAGAAATAGGCAATCAACTTCAAACAGATCAGATTAGTTAAAGAAATGTTCTTAAAGCGTATATTTTTTATGATTTTCTCTTCGTTAGGAATACGTTAGGAACCCTATCACGTAAATTCAAAACATGCTCCATTTAACAAATACATGTGTTTAGCTACTTCTACGTCTACTTTTCCGTACATTAACTGGTAAGAAAATAATACATATTATTCCTCTCAACAAGGTACAGCAGCAACACCAAAATAATTAACCAATAGACTATAAATCTGTGTTATCGCAACCAGAAATTCAACTAGCAAGGGAAGTTTTCTCATGAGATAAGGAGAGCAGTCTTCGTTGGTCAGTATAGATAAGGAATTTTAACCACAAGGCAAGATTTGTGTGATGGTTTAACTGGTAGCGAAGCACAGGTAAATAATCGCCACTCAAGATTGCTTAGTATTTTAAGAATCTGTGATCACTCTTTCTAAAATCCCTTCCATGCGACCTAATTCATAACCTCAGATAACTGATATAGATTTTCCTCAGTATGTCATTAGATATTGTAGGTCTATAAAATACGGTGTTGTTATTTTATCATTTTCCCTTTGCTAATAGAATTATGCTTTGAGAAACTTTTCGATTTTTTATTTTTTTTATCATTTTTTATTACCCTATGTATTTCGATAATTTGTGAAAATGTATATATCTCTGAAGGCCTCTCGCTCTCTCTCATGATTTATTATTATTTTTCAATGAGTTCATTAGATAAAGTAAAATAGACAAACAGGGACATCATACAAGCATATAAACAATAAACCGTACGTACTGATATATTGTGCTTCTCTGTTGATACCGGAGGTTTGCTCCCATGAAAACATACGATCCTTGGCGCTCCTCATTTTCGAATTTCGGAGGAGTTTTGGATGCCGGAAAGTACACGAAAAATAAACAAATAAATATATGAAGAAAAAAACAAAATAAGTACGGAAGCGTCGCTGGTTCTAAAAACCTTTTTGTAACGTATTGTTTCCAATAACGACTCTGGGACTATGCTTGTATGCATATCGACAGGGTCATTTTTTTAAGCTTAGTAGATAGTAGGTAGTAAATGCGAATTTTCTTGTGTTGTTTTTATTTGCTGTTTTTTATATGTTCATTTTCCTTTTTTTCTATTTATTTGTTCACTTATTTCATTAACTGTAATGAAGAGGACGTTGCTCGGGGAAAAATATACGTAAGAAAATCCTTTACCTTTATAATACGGACCCGATAGATACCCAGCAAGGTTGTTAAGACGACCACGCCTGGCACTGTGCCACTGGCAAGAACCATTCCTCGGCGTTTCGATTGCACTCTCAATTTCTACGACGGCCACCAAAGGGCGTAGTAACACTGACAAGTAAAACTACGCCATTTGGTGGCCGTCGTAGAAATAGAGAGTGCAGTCGAAATATACGGAATTTTCTTGAGGTAGAGATATAAAGATATAAACGTTGTATAATTGGAGATGATGAGACAAACGAAGCAACAAATGAAGGAGGAACGAAGCAGCGGAAATGTAATGTAACCATTACGAAAGGACGGAGTGATGTAACCTTAATGGATAAACAGCTGAGGGATGTTAGGAAGTTTGGAATGATTTCCTTCCTCACTACACTTTTCATAATCCCACCTTTTCTTCTCTTTCTTAAGAGACACGCTTGGAAACACCTTCGTGCACTGTATGGAAGTGGCAAGGTATCCGTAAATACGTAGATGAAATATGCAATCACAGGCACACACAAACACACACACACACACACACACACACACACACACACACACACACACACACACACACACACACACACACACACACACACACACAAACACACGCACAAACACAGCAAACAGGCACACACACATACAAACAAGCAAACACAAAAAAACAATACCACGTGTAGCGGGGCGTAGACCCAGTAGAATTCAATATGTCTGGTTGAGTTCGGGCTCAACCGAGAATATAGTTTTAATTTGGGAAAAGATTCGTCTGTAGTGAACAGATGTAAGATTCCAGGCCTACGGCACGCTGCCACCACCCGATTAGTAGGTTCGGGAACCGTGTGTGTTGTGTATGGGGGTGTGAATGTTGTATGAAAGAAGGGTGGAAGGAAAGTACAGGATGTATGTGCTGAATGTTGGATGTGTAAGTGTGTAAATGTGAAAAGGGAGATAGCGTAGGCCGAGCGTCTGCGTGGACGTGTTTGGAAGAAAAATGCAAGATCATAAAATTCTTCCTCTTCACTTCAGTTTGAGCATCCACCTGCTGGAAGTGGGAACCCAGGTATAGCAAGGTTATGGTCTGTTCTAGAGTATCAGCTTAATATACTCCGATTCATCTAGCCTTCTTACAGCCTTTCAGGGGTTGCGAGATAGAGTAACCAGTAATGTGCTGTTAAGGAGACCCAAGCCCAAGAAAGTTTCAAGCATTCAGCCTTAGTCTGAACCAGAACTTAAGATGTCGTAAATATCATTTGTTCATTTGACTGGGACCGAGTGAAAGCTCTACGATAGTATGATATTTATTTATTGAGCAAATCGCACTCATTAGGGAGGTCTACAGGAATCCAGTCATGGGAAATTTCATTAGATGCGTACATCACCAATTTGATCACAGCGGGGGTGATGCACGTGAAAACCACACCAGATATACTCAAAAATGACTCAATGTATTTTCACCCCTAAGTTGGCGTCCCAACTCCATAAGTATTTTTAAACAGTGTTTTAGCACGAACACATGCCAGTCCCTAATTTGAACAGGTTAATCTTCAACCCAAAATGGAGATTAACGAAAAAAAATATATATAATAAAAACTGGTGCTGTTAAACTCTGAATGAAAACACAAATAAGAAATATGATTTAGATATACAATGTAAGAAACATAATTTAGCGTCGAAGGCCAAATAACAGAATAACGCCAAAGGGGACCACAAAAGCACGGACTGCCTGACACCCACAAGGTCAGGCAGGTATCAAGACAACAAATCGAGACAAAGTAAAAGAAAGTAAAATGTAAAATGGCCCTGAAATTATTATGGGCGAGACTTAATGAAATAAGCCTTCCTCCCAGGAGGTACGGATCCTCGAGCTGAGGGAAGGAAACTAAGTATTGACTTAGTTTAAAATCAAGAAATAGCACAAGTTCACTGGAGGTACGGATCCTCAAGCAGTGTTCCTTCTATGTGACGTGGTCCTTTTGTACTCTTGACACTTTGAGTTCACAAAGTGCTGCTTTGGGACAGAGAAAGAGTGCACTCCACAGATGATGATGTAGCGTGCCACACGCCAAAGTCCAAAAGAGACCAGGTGTCTCCTACACACAACCACTAAATACTTAGCTTTGCGGAGGCAAACTCGGCAAGTCCTGGCGCGAAGCGAGGTAAATCCAAAGCGAGCACACGAAAACACTGAGAACGGGACCACAGTACACACAGAAGTCAGGACCGAACTGTCTTCCCCTCACAAAACTAGGGGTATTTATACCCGAAAAAGACCCTCAGGCCATGCCCCAGGCATAGCGCGAAAAAAAGAAGATATGCAAAATAAGTGTTGGACTACCAACCCGGTAGTCCGGCAGTCAAAACAAGCCAACGACCCAAACAATCGTGAAAAGAGAGAGAGAGAAAAAACACTATCAAACGACCATTACCCCCCCCCCCTTCAGGGGCTATTGTGACACTTTGGAAGGAAAGGATAGCTAGGAAAACTGGTAATGTACAATTTACGCGAAAATTGTACATTTCGGGCTGTAACTATCTACGGTATGGGACTTGGGAAATTAATAAATCTTTTATTTTTCTCAGAGACTTCAACACCATCCAAGTAACGAGCCTTGGTTTAAAATACGTTCTTTGGTTATTTTTATAACCATGTTCATATTATTTCTTAACACTGCCCGCCTCGTTGGTGGAAGCGGAAACCGGGACGTCTCATCCAAGTCAATGGCAGCATTGCAGAGTTCCCCACGTCCTTTGTTCCGTGGTAGAGAAGGCAGGCATGTGGCATGGTAAAGACCCGGTCTCAACCACTCGGCGCCCGAGGACGATGTCGGTCCAGGCGAGATCGACCGTAGAGTCGGCGAGTGCGCAGCCGTACACTACACCATGCATACACGAACAAACATATGCACACATGTACAGATAGTATATAACACGTATGTTAGAAATCCATATTCGATTTGAAAGTTCACCAGCTGAGCAGATCAAATTCCAGAAAAAAATGTGTGACAGTATCATTTTTTTTTTTCGAAAATCGGTTGGGGCCACAAAATCTTAAAGAATTTTCTAAATAATTTTTCCTAGGAACGAAACTAGAAAAAAAAAATACTTGTGCCATTTGGGGGGGGGGGAATATATATTTTTTAAACAAGAGAGCAATAAACCTGCAAATAGGTCATGTATAACCTCAAGGGAAGGTTTAACGATATTTGCCGTGGCGGATATTCTAAAAAGTAGTTTAGAACTCTATCTCTGGCACTGTGGGACTGGCACTGCTCTTCGGTGCCCTTGGTTGGAACGAGAAGAGCAATAGAAAAAAAGTAAAAGGGAATGTGTATAGATAACCTTGGTAAAATAGGTGAAAGTGATAGCACTCATAGCAGTGAAAAACGCGTACGGGTAATTTGGTAAAAACTGGTGAAAGTGATGTTAATGATAGGAGTGATGAACGTAAAGTAATAAAAGCAGTAAAACATAAGAACATGTATAGATAACTTTGTTAATTATAGGTGGAAGTGATATTATTTATAGGAATAAAGAATATGCAACAGTGAAGTGGTTAAAAAAAGGCCATATTATTTATAACACATGACTAACGTGATAAAGAAGATATAGATATCGATAAACAAAGATACATAGAAAGATAAGTAAGTGAATAGTCAACAAGATAACATATAGGCAGATAGATAGATAGATAGATAGGTTAATAGATAAAGAGATAATAGACAGACTGATATATAAATAGTCAAATGGATAGGTAGATAAATAAGTATGTATATATATATATATATATATATATATATATATATATATATATATATATATATATATATATATATATATATATCTAGAGAGAGAGAGAAAGAGAAAGAGAGAGAGAGAAGAGAGAGAGAGAGAGAGAGAGAGAGAGAGAGAGAGAGAGAGAGACTGACACACACACACACACAGAAAGAGAGAGACTGACAGAGAGAGAGAGATAGGAAGAAAAAAAAGGTGATTGTCTGTCCTTCTTAATGTGACAAAACAGATTAACAAAAACAAACAAACAAACAAATGAATTAATAAAACAAATAAAACACTTAATCAACAGCACCGTATCTGAAGCAAAATAATACATATGTTAGTTTTCAATATCAATTTTGGAATTCACAAACGACCTCAGGGTAAAGACAATAATACTAATGAAGCTAATGGTTCTTTATTACAGCCCTTCTCTTTTTATTTATCAACCCTTTTGTAATGCGGGGGAATATTGCTAAAGATCCGGAAGTGAATTTCAGAGGGATGACAAATGAAAATGGATGCTGAGGAATAAATTAAACGTGAATTTGCCTTTCTTTAACTTACTCACTAATGGTGTTATTATTACTTATTGTCTATATTTCTCTATTTATGTTTGTCTTTTTTCAGGGGTGGGGAGAAAGATAATAATCCGTCGTCACTGTGTGTGTGTATGCGTGTGTGAGTACGTGCATATGTGTGTGTGTGTGTGTAGGTGTGAGTAAATGTAAGTGCAAAAAGAACAACGAAGGGAAGAAGAAGGAAACACAAAAAAGCCTATTAAGGGCAAACAAGATAAGAGATACGCCGAGGTGTATATATCCATGTACTGAGTGGTCAGGTTACGTCGGTAATTAGGCGTGCGACGGCCCTGGCTAGTTCGTGGCTCCCCGTTGCGGTGCTGATGTTGTTGGTTGAATTGATGAACGCCGCTTCTACTATCTTTCTTTGTCGTTGGGACAGGCCTTGTTTTATAATGGAGACCTGTGACTACTTGGGGAGATGGCCGTCGTGTCAACGTGAAAACCGCAGGCGCTCCTCTTGTCATGACTTTGGAGAGCGCTGCGGTGTTGGTCGATTCGTTGTTCTTGGAGGCCTGGTCCTGTCTCACCTATGTATACTTTATCACAGCCACTGCAGGGTATGGAGTACACCTGGCTAAGAGGTCTGCTGTGGTCTGACCACTTTTCCCCTTAAGATACCACCGATCTTTTTGCCCGAAGTGGTAGCTAACTTCACTGTGCAGCCCACCAGGTGTTCTGTCAGCGCCGAGGATGATTATTCTGTGGGTCACTTTCTTTGGTCCTATTTTCATGAGCAGAGATATAGAGTATAAAATCATCTTTCCTTGTGGGTTTTCTGTATACAAAGAACAACGGGCTATCAGGTCTCCTTTGGATTAAGGTGTCGAGGACAGGAAGCTGCTCATTTCTCTCCTTTTCTGTGTTGAACTGTATGGAGGGGTGGACTGCATTTAGATAATGGAGGAGAGCTTGTACGTTCGTCCTAGTCGACACTACAGCAAGGATGTTGTTCATATAACGAAGCCAGACTAAATTGTTCCCGACGGTGTTCCGATAATAGTCACACTCGAGGGTTTCCATAAACAGCTAGACAAGGACTACTTAAAGAGGTGATCTCTTCGCAAGTCCTTGAATCTGCTAGTATTCACGTCCTCGGAATTCGAACGATTCGAACACCACGCAGAGGCGGATGAGTGTGACGTAATCATCTCTCGGCAGTGTTTGTGGCCTGTTGTAATTTCGAGGACGTGGATACGAGCGGATTCAAGTGTGTATATGCGAGAGCGTGTTATGGTCAGAATATTCGTATTTATACTTGTAGTGACAAATAATCTTTTGTTGTGAAAATATTTTGCGAATACTGAACACTAATTTCAAAAATAGGTCTATTCGAAAAATATGTAACTACAACTGAGTACAACAAGGAGACAGAGAAAGAGAGTGAAAAGAAAGTTATATATATATATATATATATATATATATATATATATATATATATCTATATATCTCTATATATATATATAGTGTGTGTGTGTGTGTGTGTGTGTGTGTGTGTGTGTGTGTGTGTGTGTGTGTGTGTAAGAAGAGAGAGAGAGAGAGAGAGAGAGAGAGGAGAGAGAGAGAGAGAGAGAGAGAGAAGAGAGAGAGAGAGAGAGAGGAGAGAGAGAGAGAGAGGAAAGAGAAGGAAAGGGGATATATATATATATATATATATATATATATATATATATATATATATATATATATATATATATATAATATATATATATATATATATATATATATATATATATATATATATATATATATATACATACTCACACACACACGAACACACACACACAACAACACACACATACACACACACACACATACACACACACACACACACACACACACACACACACACACACACACACACACACACACACACATATATATATATATATATATATATATATATATATATATATATATATATATATAATATATACTACGTATATATATATATATATATATATATATATATATATATATATATATATATATATATATATATATATAATATATACATACATACACACACTCACACACAACACACACACACACACACACACACACACACACACACACACATACATATATAATATATATTATATCTATATATATTATATATATATATATATATATATATATATATATATATATATATATATATATATATATATATATATATATATGTATGTATATATGCATATACAGACAGACACAGAGAGGCAGACAGACAGACAGATAGAGACAGAAACAAAGCGAATGCCTCTAACACGATCTATTCCATGTCGGTTCAAATTTCATTCAGTTCGACTCGTATAAGGCTATCCCCCCAGGCCACCGCCATGACGTAAATTAATTCAGTAACGTACCACATAACCAGTCTCGCTAAGCCTTTAAAGTACGTTACACATTATATTGTCAAGGGAAGTGTGGCAGTACTTCGATAACTTTTCCGGAGATGCAACCCACTGTAAACTGCTCTAGCAAAACTGCTCGAGAAAGGGTTAGTTTTAAAAGCAAATTTATTTCTCATTTAACCTAGTGTTCGCATTCACAAATTTTACTTTTTCTTTTTTTTTTTTTTATTCTACTTGTTATCGTTTTATTTGTTTGGTATGTTTTTTACCCTTTTAAACTAAGGAAAAGTCGATTTACAATTTTGATTTCGGAAACTCCTACAAGCCTACATGCGTACGATTCATGAACAGAAAATAGTAGTTTCACGAATGCAACTAAAGGCTCTTGATGCAAGACCGCCGCTGCCATGGCTTCCTCATCCCAGGATTAATGCCATGAAGGGAATCGAGGTCGTGTGCTTTGCCTTTCCTCATGACCAGAGGTCCCCAGGGAACTCAAAACAAAAATGCTTTTGAGAATTCTCAGAGGATCGTCATGCAACATTGTTCATGGACACCGAGAAGGTAAATTTATCTTGTGTAAAATTTTAATATTAATCAGTAACAGAGGCAGTTAACCAACATGAGTTCTGTGTCTCTTGAGTGATTTCTTTACTTATGTTGTCCTTTTAGTCAGTAGTACTTACTTACCCAAAGCAGTTCTAATATGCTGTCTTGAAGTGATACTCATACTCTTTCTCCAACGGAAAGGCAAGACACTAATAGATATATGATCGTAAACAAGTTGTTTTTTTCGTAATAAGACCTTTTGATATCATTATGAGACAAAAGGAATTACGGTATATCTTCTTTCATCTTACTTGACTTTCTTACTCTGAGGATTCCGTAATTTTGCTGAGGAACAGATAATCATTATGCTATAATTATGATGGAAAAAAAAAAAAAAACTTTTTCCAAATAGTTAGTACAAAAGTCCTAAATCGTTTTAAGCGTCTGTCGTTTTAATAATGGCATTACGATTTTATTATCATTGTCATCACATTCATTCAATTATTAACGTTACTAATTTATTACTTTATTAATATTAGAATCACTGTACTGTGTTTAACATAATCTAATAACATAATCTT
>NC_051427.1:12796451-12801451 GCF_015228065.2 Penaeus monodon | reverse complement strand
TGGCAACCATAGACCATCTTTATGTAATCTCTAAACTTTTCCAAAACTGCCGGATTTCGATTTAAGATTTGGTAGATTTATTGTCCAATGAACAATTAATCTTCCGTATTTGATATCATTCATACTGTCCTGAATTTCACAATATCTGTATCTTTTCTGGAAAGTTTGCTCAAGATAAGAAAAGGTTGACCAAATGACAGGGCAAAACTACAAAAGCTAAATAAGATCTTTGCTGTGATAGTAATTATGAGATCGTTAATTTCTAGAGGGCTACTTAATTTGAATTAAATGTTGCCGTTCGAAACCGCTTGATAATCTAGCAAAACAGTAAAGGGATCATGTCGCTTCATATACTAATTAACCTAAGTAGTATTCTATGTGCACGTGTAGATGAAAACACACACACACATAGAAGCACATAGTTTACACATACACATACATATACACATACACATGCACACAGAAACGCACGCACGCGCGCACGCACGCACCCCCCCCCCCCCCACACACACACATACATTCAGTGTATATTTTAGTGGTATATTTTTCCATTTTCATTTCATTTTTCATTCAGTATTTATTCCATCTACATTTTTTCACGAAATGAGTTTATTATCATTTTCTCCTACACTGCCTTTAAAATCACCGTGTTTATCTTTCATATCAGCCGTAATCATGAATCATAATTTTTATTCCATTTATCATACCTCTAATTCAACCCGACTTACTTAAATTCCTTCCTCTTTATATCTCTCCTTCACCCTCATCCCGTTCCCTTCTCATCTGCAATATCGCCTCTCCCGCTTTATCGGTTCACATAATCATACCATCACACACCCTCAGCCTAGTATCCCCCAACCATCGATAAACAACACCATACTATGGTTCTCAAGGACATACTGTAACGTTATACTGTAAACATCCCGCACAACTGAATATATACCAAAATTCAAGGGATTTCCTCTCCCTTCACTATAGAGCAATGTACAGGCAGACTTTCCGTCCATCAGTGCCTATTCAGAGAGCAACCGTCTTTCTCAATAGCACTATAAATGTAAACAAACAGCTAGTTCGGTTATTCGTGATGGGTAAGTTATTTCTTGACTTATTTGCTAGTATCACATTGCTGTTGTTATAGTAATTATTATTGTTATTATTATTATTTTTACTATCATCATTTCGTTGTTGTTTTTGTTTTATTATTTTTATTATTATCAATAGTAATAATACTAATAATATTATGATTAGCATTTCAGTCATCCATATCAACATTATTATTTTATTATTAATATTGTTATCATTGTCATTATCAATCACCCCTATCATTATCATTATTATTATCATTATTGTTCTTCTTACTATTGTTATTACTATTATAGTTACTATCATTACCATTGCTGTTGTTATTGTTAATATTATTATTGCCATTATCGTTCTTATTAGTTGTTGATGTTATTGATGTTGTTAATATTTTGCTATTGCTTTTATTTCTGATGGAGGGGTTATGGAGTCTTCTTCCATGTATATTACTTCCAATATATTACTAGTGATAAATGAAAGTCCTGCCTTTCTGTACCTCTGTACTTTGGTGTTGTGAGAGTGACGGTGCAAAACCTTTTATCAATATGGATTTCCCGCCGTTCGCCTGTAAGTATTCATTTTCCCCCTGACATATTAATAGATTTTTTTTTTCGAATTCCATATCTACTGTAAGCTGTTTCTATTCAATTCTTAAAGTCTCAGAAACAAACGAATCTCGATTTGAGAATCAGCTGATTTATAGGCAACTGATCAATCAATCTTCTCTAACTGACACCCATAGCGTGCGTGTGTGTGTGCTCAGCTACCCCCTTTGTCGAGCTGTCAGAGAGCAGGAGGAAGGGAAAGACGCAGCGTGTTGTCACTATGACCGGGACTGGCTTCGACCTTTAAATCATTAGATTTTTTTTTTTTACAGAAAACGTTTTTTCACATAGTTGTTTCTTGTTCCTCAGTCTCCTTTAGGGATTTTAAAGGGATTGGCAGAAAGAAAAGGCATATAGTAGTAGTAATACAGAAAACTTTAACTTTGAAAGAGCTATGATCTTAATCTTAAAATGCGAAAAAAGTAGAATATCATCTACGGCCAAATAAGAGCATTACTTTATAAATTGTTACTAATGATCTTGTAATTAGACACAGTATATTCGAAAACACTCTTAGATCCAGCCGCCCAATTAGACTGGTGCCGTTAATAGAGAAACGTTTATGTTAATATCCGACGGGGATTTTACCATTGGTTCACCTCGTTCACCACGACACACACACACACACGCACACATGTGTTAAATTGTTTCAAATTGGTATGGGTTTTGCAGATGCTTCATGGAAATCAGTTTGAAAAGACTTATAACCCCTTTTCTGCGTGCACGCACACACACACACACACACACACACACACACACACACACACACACACACACACACACACACACACACAAATATGTGTGTGTATGTATGTGTATGTGTGTGTGTCGCTAGACGTATATTAAGCCATCAAAAGAACAGTGAGCGCACACAACGGCTCCTACAAGACGTAAAGTTAAAGCTTATTCACACTAAAGACTGGTCTTTATTACATCCCATAATGCTGGAGTCCTCTTGTGTAATATCCTGGAGAACTAAATAAAGAATTACATTATACAGCATCACCACCCTTCCCCAGAGTGTAATATACAGCTCTTGCCTATCCTAAGGTGATATTCAGTAAGCACAAGCAAGACTCTATAACACAGGAGGACCCCCAGGATAACGCAAAAAGGTCGTTAGCATAATATTTTTTATATAGTTTTCAAGTACTATATAATCCACTAACAAAATGTCTTGACTTTTTTCTCAAGGGGAGGAGGTGACGCACTTTTATTATTTCTAAATTGAATTTTCCATTTAAGATGCGAGGCAGGAGAAGTAATCTCGTTATCTGTTAAAATTGAGTAGATCTTTATATCATTTATATATATATCACTTTATATCATTGTATATCATTCTTATATTTGTATATCATTTATATTTGTATATCATTTGTATATCATTGTATATCATATTTTTATATATATATCACTTTATATCACTGTATATCATTGAGTAGATCTTTATCCTACTGTTGTAAAGGTGACTTTGATGAAGTGTTGAAGATAGGGGAAAGCTACTTTGTGGTATGAATTCCTGTAGTTTGTTCATGATTCTTATTTTGTTTTAGTTGTTTATGTGTGATTATTATTTAATTTCCTCTATCATTCGACAGTTCACTTTTCTATTTATAGTTCTCATGCCAATTCATTTATCATGATTTTTTTCCATCCGTATATCCTTTTCCATTTTATTTGACTATTCATTCCTCTATTATATATATATTTTTTCTTCTTCTTCTTCTACTTTTTTTCTTTTCCTTTTTCTTTCTTTCTTTCTTTCTTTCTTTTTTCTTTTTTGTTTTCTTTTTTTCTTTCTTTCTTTTTTTTCCTTTACTTTATATATTTTTATCTCATCCTACTAAACCTCCGACACTTCCGCTACTCTTTATAAATTCTTGCCTTCTGACTACATTTATTTGACATAGAAAACAACCTTTACTTAATCTTTAATTCTCCCGAAAAAAACGTATTTTGAATTAAGATTCGGTTAATTAATGGTCTATCGATCAATTTATCAATTATCTTTTGTAACTGACAATATCAAATACTATATATCACAATATCTGTTAAAAACTTAAGCATAAACTCCATCGCGGTTATAAAGGAATAATAAAAAAATATTATGAACTTTACTGTGCTTGACATAAAGGGACCAGTTAACGTTGCCATCACTCGTGCCACTACACTTAGCATTTGTATTCGAAACTGTCTCTCTAGGTTCGAGACACCAAATACGACTGATGTAATAGATGTTATTGCTTTATCTAAGCAGTCATGTAGCCTTATGTTATAACGGTAGGGAAAAAATGTCATACTATGCTGTGCGTTCGTCAGTGTTCATAATAAGGACATGGCATGAGGCTATCTTAAAGGAATTATTCATTGCAGTCAGGTACGTAAAACTTGCTCAGACGACTAAATATTTTGTTCTTAGTCTAAACGTATGTAGTTAAAATATAAACACATACTCATACACAAACACACACATACAGATAAATGTGTGTGTGTGTGTGTGTGTGTGTGTGTGTGCGTGCGTGTATGTGCGTATGTGGGTGTGTGTGTATATGTATATGTATATATATATATATATATATATATATATATATATATATATATATATATATATATATATATATATATATATATATATATATATTCATTCATTTACATATATACAGACATATATATGAATATATATGTATATATATATCTTATATATATATATGTATACATATATATATATATTATATATATATATATAATAATAATAATAATAATAATATATAATGATAATAATAATAAATACCTACAATCAGAATGAAGGTGTTAGAAAAGACTATATACACAGAATATGAATATATATATATATATATATATAATATATATATATATATATATATATATATATTATATATATATAATATATATATATATATATATATTCCTCTTGCGTTATCATCACCCGTTCACTTTTCCCAACCGGAGACAGACAACAGGGTTCCAAACCTGATTTCTGGCACTGGTCCCGCAGACTGCCTGAGGTTAGAAGACGCCATGACTCGGGGCAAAGGTGACTGGCCGAACGATGGCTGCGTGACTGCAAACACAGGAAGGGCGAGGGTTGTATATTGCTTTTTACGTGAAGGAGAGGATACTGCGCCGCTTGTCGATGCTGTCAAAGGGCTGCCCAAAGCACAATCGCTGGCGAGAAACGACATTGCAGGTACCAGGGAAAGGGGAGGTAAGTAGAGAGGGAGTGAGGAAGGGATAAAGAAGAGGAAGAACTGAACAGGTGACGATGATTCAGGTTAGGTATAAAGTGCGAGGTTT
>NC_051427.1:12753951-12756451 GCF_015228065.2 Penaeus monodon | reverse complement strand
ATTGGACACACTACACCCTATTTCGCATACAAACTTACAGGCATTGTTCCAGCACAGATCTGATGGCAAATTCCAACAACAACAACAACGAAAAGAAAGATTTCGGACGTCAACCGCCGGTACCCAACCGCCTATAATCAAAGAAAAGTTTTGCTTCGGAAGAGAACTATTGTACAGAAAGAAAAGAAAAGCAAAAAAGATTGGCAGGACTGACCTTTAGCAACAAGCCGGTACCCTGGTAAAAAATACAGTGCATGGCTTTATATGTTACATACTGAAAGACCAACAGACAAAAATCACGTACACACACACACACACACAAACAAACAGCCACAAATATACATCATCAGTATCCTGCACCCAATACACACACGCAACGTATAGAAAAAAATAAGTAAATCAGCAAAGTAAGTTTCCTATCGAACTTTTTTCCGCTGCCGTCCATAGATGTAGAGTCGTTCTCAGGCCCAGATCTCCTCACGCCAGAACCATCAGCAGCCAGACTACGGAGGAGAACGTGAAAGCTTTGGGTACGTTCACCTGTTGTGAACGGCTTGGGTAAAAGTGTATGCTGGGTCTTCACCTTTCCTTTGATATGAAGACGTAAGTGTATTTTTTTATTTTTTATTCTTCTTTCTTTTTGTATATCAATATTATTGTGTTTTTCTCTCTGTCTCTTGCTGTTTGTATGTTTATATCTCTGTCCGTCAATTTGTCTGCCTATACCTCTGTCTATCTATTTGTCTGTCTATGTCTCTGTCTTTCTGTCTATTGCTCTCTCTTTCTCTCTCTCTCTCTTTCTTACATTTCCCTTTCTTTCCTTTTTTCTTTTATATACATATATATGTATACACATATGTGTGTATATATATATGTATACATATACACACACACACACATATACACATATATGTGTGTGTGTGTGGTGTGATGTGATTGATTTCGTTTCAGAATTAGATTCATTAGAATAAACATTTCTTAAGATTTAATGACTATGTTCGCATTCGTGTATTTAAAGACCATATTTAAAGATAAAGTCCTTTATTGTAAATGTAGTTAATTAATAGTGGATTGCAGAAAATTTATTAATTGAATAGGGAAAATAACCCAAGCTAGTAGTAGTCGTAATGAAACTAAATGAAATGGTGATGTTGGTGGTAGTGGTGATGAAGACAACCTTGCTGATGATCAAAATGTTGGTGACAACAATTTGAATAAAAGTAATAAATATCAATTACTATTATTAATTTTTGATTATTGTTATTAAAGCGTTAACACGATCAAGAGTAGACAGTATCAAATTCATGAGCAAACGATTTGTACATTAATATCTAATAATCCAAATGGTTTGTTCGTTAATCTTTTAATCTGTTATAAAATAATCAGTTCGATCTGTAACATTTCCCTGCAGGACTTCCAATATTCATTATGCATCACCAACAAACGATAGATTTCAACCTTGTTCTAGGAATATATATTTAAAGTTTATATCGAGAGAAAGAAAGAGAAAGAGAAAGTGGGAGGGAGAGGTAGAGATATAGATAAAGTGAGAGATAGAGAGAGATAGAGAGGGAAAGGAAAAAACTCGATGTAGATGTTTTAGTAAGATTTACCTTATTTTGAAAAAAAAAAATACATTTAAATACAAACTTTGATATACTTAATTTTTTTTTTTTTTTAATCCGTTGTAAATTTTGGCTTTGATGGGAAAGTTTGTAATTTTGAATATAATCCCCCAAAAATATTCTTATACTTAAACTATGATTAATTTCTAATGCGTTACTCACAGAAGGGATGCGAAGGTTAGAAAGAGAGATATAGAGAAAGAGACAGAGAGAAAGTGTGGGAGAAAAAGATAAAAAGAGAGGAGAGAGAGATAGAGAATGAAAAATGGAGAGAAAGAGAGATATAGAGAAAGAGACAGAGAGGAAGTGTTGGAGAAAAGGAGAGGAGAGAGAGATAGAGAAATAAAAATAGTGAGAGAGTACAAAGCAAAGCAATGATCCATAAAGCTGCTCTGTCTAAATCAGACTAAAGGTTGAATTCAATCTGAAATATTATACTTCACACCAAAGGATGTGCAAGTAGGATCAATAATCATCAAGTAGGATCATAATACCTTAAGAAATAATAATTTAAAAAATCCTAAACTTTCTTTTACACACACAAACATGCACACACACACACACACACACACACACATATATATATATGTATATATATATTTGTGTGTGTGAATGTGTATATATGTGTGAGTATGCATATACAATAATTATATATGGACACACGCACACCACACACACACACACACACACACACACACACACACACACATATATATATATATATATATATATATATATATACATATACATATATATATATATATATATATATATATATATATATATATATATATTGTCATGATACAGAAAACTAATACCTGCACATTTAGGTAAAAATACTATACATCAGCATTATGAAGTCTGTCGAATGATAA
>NC_051427.1:12741451-12743951 GCF_015228065.2 Penaeus monodon | reverse complement strand
ATGTGTGTGTGTGTGTGTGCGTGTGTATGGTGCAATATGATTGTTTTCGTTTCAGAATTGGATTCTTTAGAATAAACATTTATTAAGATCTAATGACTATGTTCGCATTCGTGTATTTAAAGACCATATTTAAAGACAAAGTCCTTTATTGTAAATGTAATTAACTTAATAGTGGATTGTAGAAAATTTATTCACTGAATAGGGAAAATAACCCAAGCTAGTAGTAGTCGTAATGAAACTAAATGAAATGGTGATGTTGGTGGTAGTGGTGATGAAGACAACCATGCTAATGATCAAAATGTTGGTGACAACAATTTGAATAAAAGTAATAAATATCAATTATTATCATTACTTTTTCAATATAATTGTTATTAAAGCGTTAACATAATAATTTTAAAAAATCCTAAATTTTCTTTTACACACACAAACATGCACACACACACACACACATATATATATATATATATATATATATATATATATATATATATATATGTATATATATATATTGTCATGATACAGAAAACTAATACCTGCACATTTAGGTAAAAATACTATACATCAGCATTATGAAGTCTGTCGAAAGATAATGGACACACTACACTCTATTTCGCATACAAACTTACAGGCATTGTTCCAGTACAGATCTGATGGCAAATTCCAACAACAACAACAACGAAAAGAAAGATTTCGGACGTCAACCGCCGGTACCCAACCGCCTATAATCAAAGAAAAGTTTTGCTTCGGAAGAGAACTATTGTACAGAAAGAAAAGAAAAGCAAAAAAGATTGGCAGGACTGACCTTTAGCAACAAGCCGGTACCCTGGTAAAAAAATACAGTGCATGGCTTTATATGTTACATACTGAAAGACCAACAGACAAAAATCACGTACACACACACACACACACAAACAAACAGCCACAAATATACATCATCAGTATCCTGCACCCAATACACACACGCAACGTATAGAAAAAAATAAGTAAATCAGCAAAGTAAGTTTCCTATCGAACTTTTTTCCGCTGCCGTCCATAGATGTAGAGTCGTTCTCAGGCCCAGATCTCCTCACGCCAGAACCATCAGCAGCCAGACTACGGAGGAGAACGTGAAAGCTTTGGGTACGTTCACCTGTTGTGAACGGCTTGGGTAAAAGTGTATGCTGGGTCTTCACCTTTCCTTTGATATGAAGACGTAAGTGTATTTTTTATTTTTTATTCTTCTTTCTTTTTGTATATCAATATTATTGTGTTTTCTCTCTGTCTCTTGCTGTTTGTATGTTTATATCTCTGTCCGTCAATTTGTCTGCCTATACCTCTGTCTATCTATTTGTCTGTCTATGTCTCTGTCTTTCTGTCTATTGCTCTCTCTTTTCTCTCTCTCTCTTTCTTACATTTCCCTTTCTTTCCTTTTTCTTTTATATACATATATATGTATACACATATGGTGTATATATATATGTATACATATACACACACACACACATATACACATATATGTGTGTGTGTGTGGTGTGATGTGATTGATTCGTTTCAGAATTAGATTCATTAGAAAAAACATTTCTTAAGATTTAATGACTATGTTCGCATTCGTGTATTTAAAGACCATATTTAAAGATAAAGTCCTTTATTGTAAATGTAGTTAATTAATAGTGGATTGCAGAAAATTTATTAATTGAATAGGGAAAATAACCCAAGCTAGTAGTAGTCGTAATGAAACTAAATGAAATGGTGATGTTGGTGGTAGTGGTGATGAAGACAACCTTGCTGATGATCAAAATGTTGGTGACAACAATTTGAATAAAAGTAATAAATATCAATTACTATTATTAATTTTTGATTATTGTTATTAAAGCGTTAACACGATCAAGAGTAGACAGTATCAAATTCATGAGCAAACGATTTGTACATTAATATCTAATAATCCAAATGGTTTGTTCGTTAATCTTTTAATCTGTTATAAAATAATCAGTTCGATCTGTAACATTTCCCTGCAGGACTTCCAATATTCATTAGGCATCACCAACAAACGATAGATTTCAACCTTGTTCTAGGAATATATATTTAAAGTTTATATCGAGAGAAAGAAACAGAAAGAGAAAGTGGGAGGGAGAGGTAGAGATATAGATAAAGTGAGAGATAGAGAGAGATAGAGAGGGAAAGGAAAAAACTCGATGTAGATGTTTTAGTAAGATTTACCTTATTTTGAAAAAAAAAAAATAAATTTAAATACAAACTTTGATATACTTAATTTTTTTTTTTTTTTTAATCCGTTGTAAATTTTGGCTTTGATGGGAAAGTTTGTAATTTTGAATATAATCCCCCAAAAATATTCTTATACTTAAACTATGATTAATTTCTAATGCGTTACTCACAGAAGGGATGCGAAGGTTAGAAAGAGAGATATAGAGAAAGAGACAGAGAGAAAGTGTGGGAGAAAAAGATAAAAAGAGAGGAGAGAGAGATAGAGAATGAAAAATGGAGAGAAAGAGAGATATAGAGA
>NC_051427.1:12718951-12721451 GCF_015228065.2 Penaeus monodon | reverse complement strand
GTTTTAAAGCTTAGTGAGCTACATGTGGTAGTGTTTACTATTACGTGCCACGGGACGAGTGTTGTATGTCTAAGGAACTAGAGAGGCTTGTTTGTTTGGACACGGGTATTAAAGATATTGAGTCATAAACGCAAAGACCTTAACAATATTGAGATTGTAACATGAGGATAGCAAAGTTCACAAACGACACGATCCGGAATACAGACAATAGAGGGACAGCCCGGGACACACACAACAGACGACACAAAATCAAAGGAACACCGGAGAGAGCACAAACAACAGAGAAATACCCAGGAGGGCACAAACACCCGACAGAGATCAAAAGTTGAAAAGGGAAAGTCACAAATAAGAGAGTGATACTGTGGACACAAACAACAAAGGAACGTCGAAGAAAAGTACAAACAAAGAAACATCGAGACGAGTGTAAACGACAGAAAGACACCAAGGAAGACACAAACAATACTGAAAACAAAGGAACACGAAGGAACACCGAGGAAGACACCCACACAAACAACAAAGAAACACCGAGAGGAGAACAAACAACACAGGAAACTAAGGAAGGCACAAAGAAACGAGAAATAGCGAGAAAGGCACACACGCAAACAACAGGCCGGGAGAGACACAACAACAGATATGAGATTTACCAAACATTAATAAACCCTCTGTTTGCACGCTGGAGAGACGGGATCCGGACGCCACTGTGCAAATTAACCCTGGATCGAATTGCACGGTAGTTGCAAAGGGGAGGGGGGAAAGGGATGGCTCTGCGATTCACAAACATTGCAATGAAAGAAGAGCAAAGAGTACGTTGCCGAATAAAAGGGAGAAAGACAAAAAAAAAAAAGCGGAGAGAAAAATATCTTGAGGGCAGAATATGATGGGTGTTTGGGTAAGATTTTTTTTTTTTTTTTAAATAGTAAAGCTCAGATTCGTGTTTGTCTGTAATTAGTGTGTATGTGTTTATGCGCGCACATGTGTGAAAGAGAGTGATGTGAATGTGTGTGTCTGTGTATGTGTGTGTATGTATGTATGCATATATGTCTGTATATGTACGTTTTTTATGTATGTATGTATGTATATATGTATGTATGCACGTGTGTGTATGCATGTATGTATATATATATGTATGTATGTATGTATGTATTGTATGTATGTATGTATGTATGTATGTATGTATGTATGTATGTATGTGTGTATGTATGTATGTACGTGTGTGTGTGTGTGTTAGTGGATGAGTTTGCGTGTACGTGATTTATTTTTTTTTTATTTCTTATTCATTTATTATTATTATTTTTTTTGCAAGATCGTTTGCATAATAGTTATCTGTTGTTTTACATTGCAGTAAAAAAAATATATAGAGAATAAATGTTCACTTTGGCCCCCTTTTTTCTGCATTTTCAAACGAGAGAGATAGAACGGCGATTGAAATAATACACATGGAGGACAATAAAATCACTCTTTATATATTTGAATAAAATATATGTGAACACAAAATCTAAGAAAGAATTGGAAAACCCTTATTCCCACTGTAAATCAAGCGCAATTTTAAGGTAAACAGTAAAACGATTTTGTCCTTTTGATCCTTAAACACGTCAACAACAGTGTCAATCAGAAACCTTATTTGTTCGGGATTCTTTTTCTTTGCGAATTCTCTCTTCTTCAATCTTTTCCTCTCCGCGTATTCACACATGCAAAAATATTATGCTTATGGACACCCACGTTCAAAATGAAAATTAAATAAAAAAGCATTGCTCGCGTGAGGGTGTGTGTTTGTGTGCACACTTAGGGGAGACAGAGAGAGAAGAAGGGAGGGAGGGAGAGAGAGAGAGAGAGAGAGAGAGAGAGAGAGAGAGAGAGAGAGAAGAGAGAGAGAGAGAGAGAGAGAGAGAGAGAGAGAGAGAGAGAGAGAGAGAGAGAGAGAGAGAGAGAGAGAGAGAGAGAGAGAGAGAGAGAGAGAGAGAGAGACAGACAGACAGACAGACAAACAGACACACACAGACGGACAGAGACACAAACACAAAGACGGAAGGCAACCAGGCAGCTAAATATAATCATATACAGACAGAACTAAATGGTAAACATAAGTTATTTACATTTCTTCATAAATTTTCACCGGCGAGCAAATCACGATGAAAAGTCAGCGTAAAAATGAAAACGACGAAGTAAAGAGAGCAGGAGAGACGCGGTGCTGCGGGCGAGAGGCTGAATCTGACAGCCATTGGGTTGCGTGAAATTAATTTCTTATCTTTGCAATTGTGTATGCGTCATGGAACTGCGGAATCCACCTTGAGTTTTGATGTCCGTGTGTATGTATGCATCTATGTACGTATGTGAGTAAGCATGCATGTATGTATGTGAGAGAGTGAGTGAGTGAATGAGTGAGTGTGTGCGTGTGTGTGTGTGTGTGTGTGTGTGTGTGTGTGTGTGTGTGTGTGTGTGTGTGTGTGTGTGTGTGTGTGTGTGTGTGTGTGTGTGTGTGTGTGTGTGTGTGTGTGTGTGT
>NC_051427.1:12706451-12708951 GCF_015228065.2 Penaeus monodon | reverse complement strand
GGACCTGTGCGAGAATTTTAAGGACGTGTGGACGTCGAGGACGGATAGATTACATCGAGGACCAAGAAGAAGAGGACGACAGGGACGAGCAGCCATAAAGATGCACCAGGACAACGCACGCGAGAGCGAGATGACCAGCCAAGTTAGGTCACCCTTGAGGCAAATCTAAGGTGCCTCGAGGGCGAGGCGCGAGTAGGTGGCTGAGCAATAAGGCATAAACATATAAAGAAAAGAATAGATAATTAAATATATATATTTTGTATGTATGTTGTGCATGTGAGTGTGTGTGCGTGTGTGTGTGTGTGTGTGTATGTGCATGTGTATGTGTGTGTGTGTGTGTATGGCATATAAATAAGTCTATTTCTGTTACCAACAGACCACGTGGCTGTTTATCACGTGGCTCCAAATCCCAAATAAGAACCATTGAGTCAGCGAAGGCGTAGATGACGATGTTATCTGACCTCGCCTGACCCCGACAGTTCGTGTTCAGTGTCCGACATGGTAAGGTCGGCCTAGCCCTCCCCCTCCGGGCGGGTTGACCTGACACGTGACCCCGCGCTCACCGCTTTACCCATGTAGACATCGTCTCGTGTATTCCCATACTGTTTGGTACTCTTAGTAATAAAGTGTTACTCAGTTATACCAGTATCACTACCCCTGCAAGCCACTGTACCAAAGTACTCATAGACTCTTACAGTGTATGTGTGTGTGTGTGTGTGTGTGTGTGTGTGTGTGTGTGTGTGTGTGTGTGTGTGTGTGTGTGTGTGTGTGTGTGTGTGTGTGTGTGTGTGTTCGTGTGCGCGTGCGTGACCGCGTGCGCGAGTGTGTGTGTGTGCGTGTGTGTTAGTGTGCATGTGAGCGTGTGTGTGTGCGTGCGTGAGCGTGTGTGCGTGCGTGCGTGCGTGCGTGCGTGTGTGTGTGTGTCTGTCTGTGCGCACGCGTCCGTGCGTTTCTCATATATTCCATTATAGGTTAGCCGCCCGAGCGTCGTACCGTAAATAGGAAATAGACTAACAGTGTCGTAAAAGTTTTCATATTGATTTCGCAAACGTTTAGGTGCTGTAAAAGGGAACCAAACGGAAAGGCAGCTCGAACAGTACAAGTGCAGAAATACGTAGTTCAGATTTTATATTTTGACAAAATATATTTAGGCAAAATTTAAAGAGAACAGCATTAGAAACGCCATGCAGACAAATACATACAACAAACATATACAAAAATATAATAAAGACCTACATATATATATATATATATATATATATATATATATATATATATATATATATATATATATATATATATAAATATAAATGTTTTTAAGGCATAGAAGGCACAGAAAAAAACTAACTACTAAAGTGAATTTAGTGGTGAGGGGAAGCCTTATGTGTGAACAAGGTGATTGTGGTTATTGCGTTGTATTAAATAAAATCTAGTTGAAAAAGTATGAGTTTTGTGGAAGTGGTGTATGTATGTATGTATGTATGTATGTATGTATGTATGTATGTATGTATGTATGTATGTATATATATATTATATTATATATATATATATATATATATATATATTATGTATTATATATGATTATATATATATATATATATATATATATATATATATATATATATATATATATATATATATATATATATATGTATATATTCTTAAAAATATACATATAAGTGTAAACACATAAATGCAAATATACGGACATATCACATATACACACTGAACAGGAGAGGAAAAGAGAGTAAGGGAGAGGGAAGAAAAGAAGAAGAAAAAAAGAAAAAAAGGATGCGAGGGTATACCAGCATATATATATGCTGGTATACCCTCGTGTGGGAGTGTTTGCATAAGCATGTTAGAGGAGAGAGACAGAAAAAAATCTCAAACAATTATTTAGACATTCCCACCTCACCAAATTACCATAAACATGAATTTATAGATGACCCCGTAAAAAGAAAGAAAAAAAACATACAGAATCAGATAAAAAGAAACAAACTTGACCATATAACCACATCGAGAAAAACAAAACACGCACACACACACACACAAAACGCTACTCAGCATACTTCTGAGACTTTAGGACACTGACTACATCCCCTAACACTATTATTGATCCGCGTAAGATGGAAGGGGCAGGAGCACACACTGGGAAGGCCTGATAGCAATGGGGAGAAGGGAGAAGGGAGGGGAAAGAACCTATGGTGCAGGCAGATAAGAAAAGGGGCGGATACACAACAAAAACAACAACAGTGAGAGTAGAAGGGAGAAGGAGAGAGAGAGAGAGAGGGAGAGAGAGAGAGAGAGAGAGAGAGAGAGAGAGAGAGAGAGAGAGAGAGAGAGAGAGAGACAGAGACAGAGACAGAGACAGAGACAGAGACAGAGACAGAGAGACAGAGAGAGAGATGCATCATGTATATACATAACTATTTTTTTTTTTTTTTTTTTTTTTTTTTTTTTTTTTTTTTAACGGTAGGTTCATGTCTGAGCCGCCGTGATC
>NC_051427.1:12686484-12694875 GCF_015228065.2 Penaeus monodon | reverse complement strand
TTTTTTTAAAATCCTTTTTCAAACGCTCCGGGGCCCAAGTGAAAAGGTCTTAAAAATGTTCCTTTGCCCGCGGGGAGTCGGCGTCGCGTACAGGGGGCCCGAGCTGACTGCCGAAATGCCTAACCTTTGAAACCCGTCGGGGAAAACATCCCAAATATGCACTCACACACGGCCGCCCGGCCCCGCCATTGCATGCGACCTTGTTTAAAAACCCGAGGGCGGCGTGGGACTCGCCATGGACGCTACACTTTCGAAATGTGAGGCGACTGCACAGGCCGCTGAGGCGACCATAACGCGGGTGGTCGGGGAGCGGCCTGCAAAGACCCCTAATTGAGGTTGGCAGAATGCTTTTTTCTCTTATTGTATCGTTTGTATTTGATGTGAGAAGAACGCCTGTTAATATGTAAACAAACATCCACATTGGCACGTAAACTTACAAAACTCTTTTTCTCTCTCTTTCCACTCCCCTCTCATAAACGCAATCAGAAGGGCCGGGTCATAAAGCCGGAGTAGTATAGATAAGTAAATACATAAGAAAAATAAAAAATAAAGTAAAATTATAAACAAATAGAATAAAAAACAATAAAAAATAAAAAAGGGGGGATACGGGTATATTTTCCTGTTTTTAGCAGTCGCGAAAAATTAATTAATTTTCATACTGAACTGCGGTGTGTATTAAAGTAAATGCAGTTAACTGAAACCTGTCTTTTAAAATTCATGGGGTACGCGTCAACCCCACGAAAAATATGAAGTATGGCAGTCTCGCTCTGCACTCGAAAAAAAAAAAAAAAGTGAATGTCATTGATATAGTTTACCCCATGACTCCATGACGTGACGGGGTCGTATCCCTGACTTCTTTTTGTCACTCCTACGTGTATGTATATACTGTTGATATATATATATATATATATATATATATATATATTTTATATAATAAAATAATATATATATAATATATTATCATATGTATATAAATATATGTGTGTGTGTGTTTTGTTGTGTTTGTTTTGTGTTGGGGGTTTATGATTATATTTATTGGCGTGTGTGGCGCGCGTGTGGTGTTTTGTTGTGTTGTGTTTGTGTGGTGTGTGGGGGTGTGTGTGTGTGTGTGTGTGTGTGTGTGTGTATGTGTTTGTGTATGTATGTGTGTGTGTAAGTGTATGTATGTGTGTGTTTTTGTGTTTGTGTGTGTAGTGTATGTTTTAAGTGTGTGTGGGTTTGTGAGTTAGTGTTTCTGTTTATGTTAGTGTGTGTGTTGTTAAAAAATATATCTACAGTATTATATCTTTTCTCGATCTATCACTCAGAGCCCCAATATTTGATATTCTCTCTCAGACGCATAGGGAAAAACACACACGTAAACTACCTCCATCCCTTTTCTTTCTACACCCCAGCAACACCATAAAGTTAAACGCAAATATAGCCTTAAAAAATGCCCACTGTCGCAAAAATTGCAAATTGGGGAGCAAATGAAAGAAGAATGAAGGATACGAACCCTGCCACCAGTGCAGATTGCATTTTCAACCCTCTTTTTTTGTGTCAAAGAGGCGAGAGTGAAGTTATAAAGTACATGAATCTCCTCTTTCCTTCGATTGCAAGTGAAGTTAACCCTACATATAGTTATGTGTTGCTATTGTTGCATTTCCCAATTTTTGATATTTCGACTCGATTTGGATTAGTGTAACATATTTTTGGGATTATGGTTATCATTGTAGTTGTTTTTATAATATTTCTTTTATCAATATTATTATTTTTTTATCAATATTATTATTACTATTATTATTTTTATTATATATTTTATTATTATTATTATTTTATTATTATTACCACCATCATCATCATTATTCATTATTATTGTTATCGTTATTATTATTTTTGTTATCATCATTCTCATTATCATGAAATAATGATAATGATAATAATAATAAATAATTAACAATAATAATAATGATAACAATAAAATAATGATAAATGTAATATTAATGATAAAAGTAATGATAATGATCATAAATAATAATAATAATAATAGTTATTTTTATTATTATCATTAAATTTTAATCATTATCATTATTATTATTTTATTTTTTATTATTTTTATTTATTTTTTATTATTATTATTTTTTGCTATTATTATTATCATTACTATTGTTATAATCTTCATTGTCATTTTTTTGTTATTATTTTTTTCGTTTTTATCATTATCATCATTATCATTATTATTATCATTATCATTATTATTTTTATTATTATTATTATTATTATTATTATTATTATTATTAAATTTTTATTATTATTGTTATTATTATTATTATTATTACTATATTTTTATATTATTATTATTATTATTATTATTATTACTATTATTATATTTTTATTATCATCATCATTAAAATTTATTATTATTATTGTTTTATTATTTTTATTATTGGTACATCATCATATCTTCATCATCATTTCAAATCAATTTCAAAATTTTGTTACTATAAATTTTTATTGTTATTGTTTTTATCATCCTTATCTTTTAAAAGTATTATCATTATTTATTTATCGTTATCAATTATTATTTACTATCATCACCATCATCATCATCACCCATCTTCATTATCTTCATCTTCATCATTACCTTCATTATCATCATTTTCATCATCTCTTCATCATAATCATCATTATCAACATTATCTTAAATCTTCATCTTCATCATCATCATCTTCATTATCTTTCATTAGCATAATAAACTTCATCATCATCCTCTCATAATCATCCTCTTCATCATCATCTGCATCATCTTCATCATCATCTTCATCATCATTTTCACCACCATCATCATCATTTTCATTATCATCAATTTCAGCATCATCATCATCATCATCTTCATCTTCGTATTGTTATTCATCGTCATCCTCACCATCATCATCATCATTTTTCATCATCATCATCTCTTATCATTATCATCATCATTATCATCATTATTATCAACCTCATCATCATGACATCATAAATCGCCATGCCTTTGTCTTTGTTTCTCTTGTCTTTGTCACTGTGACTATCACTGTCACTGTCTCGTCACTATCACTATCACTGCACTGTCGTTTAAATGTTACTGTCGCTGTCACTATCACTGTCATGTCACTATCACGGGTCGCTGTCACTATCACTATCACTGTCACTGTCACTTTTACTGTCACTGGCATTGGCATTTGTCTTTACTTTTTTTTCTTTCATTATTATTGTTGTTGTTTCTATTATTATTATTATCATAATTGTTATTACTACTATTTTGCTATTAATTATTATTATTATTATTATTATTATTTTATTATTATTACTATTATAATGATAATTATGATTATAGTTACAATATGATCCGTGATCTGTGATCCTTATTTCGTTGTTATCGTTGTTATTGTTGTTATTATTATTATATCATTCTCTCCAGTCCTTTGATGTTCTTCTGGTCCTCTTTGTCTTGTCTCAGCTACTTCCCGCAGCTTAGAAACATAGAACTTTCCGCAATATGTGAGCTGTTCCAAGGATGGCCGACAACTGTGCACTTCCAACGATGTCAGGTATGTCTAATTCCCATGCCAGGTTTTTTCATTCTTTGAGATGTTCCGAGTGCACCGATCACGACTGGTATCACTGTCACTTGATGCTCTATGGATTTTCTTAATTTCGAATGCTAGTTCTTGATATTTAGCCACTTTCTCTCTCTCAGTATTGATGATTTCGTCCGCTGGTACACTATGTCATCGGTCCACTCCTGTGTATCTTTCCTTAGTAGAGTAATATCCGGTCGATAATGACTCAGCTTCTTATCTGTGTAAACAGCATGTCCCAGGTAATTCGAACATCTCTGTTCTCTGCGACTGCCAAGGCTGATGGTCATACCACTTGTCGGTACATTCTATCCCGTACTTCTGCAAATCTCCCAGTGCACCCGCAGGGCCACCTTGTCATGGCGTTTTCTATACTCTCCCTGGGCAAGCTTCTTGCATCCACTGATAATATGTCTTACAGTTTCAGGAGAGTCTCCACACACTTACACAGAGGTGTTACTGAAGTCTTATCTATGCTGTGTTTGATCGAATTTGTTCTTAAAGCTTGTTCTTGAGGAGCTAAGATCAGACCTTCTGTCTCCTTTTCAAAAAAACCATTCCTAAGCCATCTCCGGGAATCTTCTCCAGCTACATCTGCTGTTGTCGAACAAACTCTCCATGCAGGTCTTTCTCCTTCCAGTTCCTGATTTTCTCCTCCTGTCTCCTCTTCTGGTATCCTGGAGGTTCTCTTTTTCATCAACACCTTCCCCTTTTAAATCAGCTTGAAGCATCCACTCTGTGTTCTCTCTGAGATAGCCATGCAAGGACTTACTCCCCTTTTGTTTACACACCCCTCAATGCTTATCAACCCTCTTCCTCTTTCCTTTTTTGGGCAGGTACAGTCTCGCAACATTACTTCTGGTGTGCATACAACCATTCATGCCACAATTTTCCTAGTTCTTCTTTTCCATGCGACCAGCTCTTCCACTGTCCAATCCACAATACCTGCACTGTAACGTAGTACACTCACGGCCCATGCGTGAGGGCCCTGATCATATTTCCCCCATTCATTTTGGGATCGCATAGCTTCTTTACTTTTCTCACATACTCTGAGGGTATATCTTGCTTTTTATCTTGGTATTAAGAGTCTTATCCAACTGCAGGATGCCAAGGTATTTATAACCTTCCTCTTCAACTTCTCTGATATGCTTATCGTCTGGTAAGTCTACTCCACTGCTGCCGACCTGTCTTCCTCTTTTCATTTCTAGGACCGCACACTTGTATAGCCCAAACGATATCCTGATATCTTGCGAGAAAATCCTTACTGCTTGTACGAGTGAGTGCAGTTAGTCTTTATTATCATTATTATTATTACTGTTATTATTATTATTATTATTATTAGTAGTAGTAGTAGTAGTAGTAGTATCACTATTATTACTATTATTATAATAAATTTTATTATTATCATTAATATTGCTATAATTATTATCATAATCAATGATATGATAATTATTATGTTTTTACGTTGTTATTATCATTATTTATATTAAAATTTTATTGTTATTGTCATTATTATTTTAATTGGTACTATTATCATTATTAATAATAACATTATTGTTATCATTAATATCATTATTGTTATTATTGTTATCATCTTCACTATGATTATTATTTTCAGTATTTACTATTATTCCATTGCTAGTAGTAACAGTTGCGTTTGTAGTACGGTGTTATTTTTTATTTATGTTGGCATTATCACAATTTAGTTGTCATTGTCATAATTATCAGTTATTATATAATAACTATCATCAAAAATAATAGATCCTAAAATCACCATCATTATAATTATAAAAATGTTATTATCTTTATCTTACTGTTATTACTATCATATTTTTGTTTTTCTCTATGTTTTTTTTTTTATTTTTTCTGTTGTTCTTATATTTATGGGTATCACTATCACTAATATCAAAATTACTATAGCGTACTGATTCATGCTATTAAGTTTCCATTATTCGGTCTTCCTGTATTGCAATGTGCAACAGTAGCGCTCATGTCACCACCCGTTAAACACGTACGGGAACGAGGTATATTTTTGGGAGAAGTCAATGTGTAAGTAATGCTGTGGAAAGAAGGGACAGATTATGAACAAATGTTGGGGCGTGTGTAGTGTAAAATAGTATGACCCAACGAGACAAAAAAAATGGTAAGACGTAACCTGAGCGGGGAGAACAAGCAAAGGGGAATTTCAGCACGTGTGAAGGTTTGATTTTGGGCTGTTTTCGGAATATTTTAAAGATTTCTTATCCCATAGAGGTCATCAGCACAGTTCCCTCGCTTTCTGTTCCCTTACAGGTCACAAGCAAAACCTTTATTTTCCATTCGCCAAGAAAGTAAAGGAAATATCAGAGTACACCTGAACTTTTTCATTAAAAATCTGAAAAATAAAAGTTTAAGTTCATAAAATTAGTCAAATCTCATTAAATTGAGAGTTAAAAAGGGACCTGAAAAGTAGTTCCTTGAAAAACTACATTACAAATAAAAACATCAAATTGAATTCAGCTTTCTCATGGACTTCAAAGGGAAGCCACTATAAAAACATAAAAGCAAAGAGCACCAGCCTGTTAGTCACTTTTCGAGTGATACTTTGCACTATAAAACTTCTCACAACCCAAAAACCTTAATCGAAGGTGTGCTGCAGTATTACTAGCTCCAGTATTATTCTGTAACACATAAGAAACATAGAGGACAGCCCAGTCTAGAGTGTCTCTTGTCTCAGCCTGCAGCAGCTACCCCGAAAAGGTGAGAACTATCTAATTATTCCTGTGCTCCTACTTACAAGGTTTTTATTTTATATTTTCAGTCAAGCAAATCCTAATGGCTGTTTGTGAAAATATTAGTAAGATGATAAATTAAACTTAAAAGATGAAGTTCTTCTTAAAATTGATAACTTTAAAATGTGTTTTAAAAGTATTAAAAGTATTAATCAAAACTAAACCTTTTGGGCAGATAACTACATTATAATTTTCTTTCTTTGTTTCCTCAAGACCAATCCCTTAACACTGGTGCTCTTTGTGGTGTTTAGACGGGCACATTATATTAAGATTTGCTTCCATAATTCTTTTATTCTGAATATTTCCATAATTACTATTCTGAATATATATATATATATATATATAATTATATTTTATATATATATATTATATATAATATATAGTATAAATACACAATAAAGAGAAACTTAAGATGCCCCCTTTTTAAAAGGGGAAATTTGGTGCGCTTCCTCTTCTCTAATAAGGGATGGTGTCTTCGACTCTACAACAGTTTTTTTCGTCCAAGCATCAACAGCTTGTCTAAGCATCCAGCTTGCGTTAAGTGGAATAGAGTGGCTATGTCCCTATTTTAAATCTGGCGAAAGCCCCGTAGAATTTGTTCTGATGGGACATTTTTCGTATTATTCTGCTTACATGAGGCGTAAAGCTGCCGAGGGAGAAATCCATAAGTGTGCATTTCGAAAGCTTCCATTATGATAATCCAGTCCACTATATTCCCATTATCTTTATCATTATCATGATTTGTTAAAGCTATTATCAATGTTATTGCCATTTTTATATCAGTACAATAACAATTATTATTATTATCACAATAATTTATTTTTCTATGTTTGTATATATACTGTTACCCAAAAAGATTGTTCTTGCATATCACAGCTAATCATAATTAACATAACGCGCTCATACAGAGAGAGATGGAGAGAAAGAGACAGAGAGGAAGAGAGAGAAAGAAAGAGAAAAATAAAGAGAAAGAGAAGAGAAAGCGAAAAAGAAAGCGAAAGATAAAGAAAAGTAAGAGAAAAAGAAAGAGAAAAAGAAAGAGAAAAAAGAGATAGAGAAAATGTCACCTTCGCTTTAACCCTGGAATTTTGTTCACCTTTGAGGAAATCAAAAAGGATTCTAAGCAATGCACTTTCCATCCTTCAAAACACGAGACACATGGTCGCCTGACTTGTGAAGTGAGGATTTTGGGAATCACTATGCGACTGATGTGTTCAATCCCGGGTTTTTAGGGGTTTTCCGTCTCCCTCTTTGGGAATCTGTCTGTTTCTGCCTCTCTCTCCCTTAGTGTATTGATATCCACTGCTGACACCAATCTGTCAGTGTCGGACATCTCCCTTTGGTGGTTAAGGGGAAAAGCACGGTCTGGGTGCACTCTTTATTTTTTTGATATCGTGGGGCGAAGATTAAAGATGTAAGTGGCCAGCTTGTGCAGAAGTTAGCAGCAGGTGGCCCGGTAGGGGATCTGGGGTGGTGGTCCCGGGGGCCAAGCGGGACCATGACTCGAGGTAGAGTGCTGAACGAGTCATGAGGAAGGTCGGAGGCAACGAGGAAAGAGGGCGTTACCCATGTCAGCAGAGGCCGCCCTAATTGGCCATGCACAGCGGTGAAAGGGCGTTGACCATTCAGACTCTCTGGAAAAATTGTGTGGAGGTTTCGTGGGGGAGAAGTTGTATGTGTGTGCGTGCGTGCGTGTGTGTGTGTGTGTGTGTGTGTGTGTGTGTGTGTGGTGTGTGTGTGTGTGTTTTTTTTGTGTTGTGGTGTGTGTGTGTGTGTGTGTTTGTGTGTTTTGTGTGTGGTGTGTGATGGAGTGAATGTGTTTATGTGTGTTTTGTGTGTGGGGTGTGGTGTAAATGAGGGGAGGTGAATGTATTTACGTATGTCTGTGTCCGTGTGTGTTTGCGTGTGTATGCTTTGTATTTTCAAACCGTGTCCGTGCAAACCTAATACGCACCTGTAAGTGAAAGATCAATGCACACATGCAAACATACAGTCTATACTTTACCTGAATTCTTACAAATTTT
>NC_051427.1:12671337-12673837 GCF_015228065.2 Penaeus monodon | reverse complement strand
CTAAACAAAATATTCTCCTTTGGTCAAATTCCTGTTTGGTAGACTGACAGCACTATTGCTGTCGTTTCTGCTTATCTTCATGATAGCTATCCATTCTCCCTGCCAGTTGCAGTGTTTATTGCACCATTAATATTTGTTATTCCTACTTCTCAATAATAATATCTGCCCCACTACAGTGATGAATACACTCTCGATCCGATGTTATCCTTCACCTCTTCTATAACCTTCAATTCATATTTGTTCTATATATAACTATATCAATCATTATCAAAGAGCTAAATTGTTCGGTGACCTGTTTACGGCCGTCAAGAACTTCAACCGCTTGTTAACCGTCCATTCGTAAGAGAAAAAGACACACCATCAGGGTTTCAGATATCAGACACAAGGATGCAGGTCAGAGTATGAGTTACGTGAGTATACGTTATTCGTATAATTATCGTCTTTTATTGTAATCAATATTAGCATGAGTATTATCATTGGCATTATCATCATAATGATCATCATTTTCATTTGTATCATCATTATCATTATTATTATTGTTGTTATTGTTGTTGTTATTGTTGTTGTTATTATTATTATTATTATTATTATTATTTATTATTATTATTATTATTATCATTATTATTATTATTATTATTAGTAATTTTATTTTGCTATTATTATAATTTGGATTGTCATTATCATTATCATTATTATTATTATTATCATCATTATCATTATAATTTTCATTATTATTATTTGCATTATTGTTGTTATTTATCCTACAACTGGTGGGCTGACATAAACATACATGTCTACAGTGATTTAGTACATCAATTTAGTTTCCCTATCGCTTATTGGCTTTTTTCATTGATTATCGAAAACTACCTTACCTCAAGTCGCGAGAAAAAAAACATATGTGAACAAAGAACAAAGCATTTCCAAGTTAGTAATAGCAATAATGATAATGATAATGATAATTATAATGGTAATAATAATAATAATAATAATAATAATAATAATAATAATAATAATAATAATAATAAAATAATAATAATAATTATGAAATAAATAGATAAATTATTATAAACAAAAGAAAAAGATATTCTGAAAACCGAATTTCCGAATACTAACATACCTTTCTAAGCAGAGACATGATCCTCAGCACCAGAACCCGGAGAAAATATTCGTATTTCGTGGCCGACCAAGCACAAAGAGCTGCGTCCGAGTGCTAGACTGTTTCCAGCTCAGACGCTGTGCAGGAAATCGTCAAAAGGCGGGTGTGAGAAGGGAAAATCTATTTTGGTCTTTATATCTGTTATTATTGTGGTATTGTGTTATCATTGTTGTAATTATATTATTATTGTCATTGTTATAATTATCATCATCATTACTGTAATTGCTGCTGTTGTTATCATTATTAGTAGTAAAGGTAGCAATAATAGTGACAGTATCACTGTTACTATCACTATATCACACACGCACACACACACACAAACACACACACACGCACGCACGCACGCACGCACACACACACGCACGCACGCCCACGCACGCACGCACGCACGCACGCACGCACGCACGCACGCACGCACGCACACATACATACACATGCACGCAGACATACCCACGCACACACACACATACACACACACACACACACACACACATATATATATATATATATATATATATATATATATATATATATATATGTGTGTGTGTGTGTGTGTGTGTGTGTGTGTGTGTGTGTGTGTGTGTGTGTGTGTGTGTCTGTGTGTGCATATATATATATATATATATATATATATATATATATTATATATATATATGTATATATATATATTATTTATTTATTTATTTATTTATTTATATATATATTTTTTCTTTCGTTCTTTTTCTTTTTCTTTTTTTCAACAACATCGATTCCACTGCAGGACATAGGCCTCTCTCAATTCACTACTGAGAGGTTATTTGGTAGTGCCACCCTTGCCTGATTGGATGCCCTTCCTAATCAACCGCGGTTTGTGCCATGGCGGTGACTTCCCCTACGACACATGTGTTTGACTTCTCAAGACGATATGTCGTTTTCTAGGTAGGCAATCGAGGTAAAGTTCCTTGCCCATGGGAACAACGCGCCGGCCGGTGACTGGAACCCTCGAACTCAGATTGCCGTCGTGACAGCCTTGAGTCCGATGCTCTAACCATATATATATATATATATATATATATATATAATATATATATATATATATATATATATATATACACACATGTATATATGTATGTATTAGAGACACAAAAAAGACTGCCAGGGTACCTTCAAAATATAATAGATTAATAACGAGAAAAAAAGATGGAAAAGAACATTAAAAATAGAATTAGGGCATCCTCAAACCTACAGCAAGTGAAAAGTCTTGCCCGGGGGAGTCGGCGTCGCAGTACAGGCGGCCGAGCTGACTGCCGAAATGCCTAACCTTTGAAACCCGTCGGGGAAAACATCCCAAATATGCACCTCACA
>NC_051427.1:12663837-12666337 GCF_015228065.2 Penaeus monodon | reverse complement strand
AAGAAAGGGACAGATTATGTACAAATGTTGGGGGGGGTGTGTAGTGTAAAATGTATGACCCAACGAGACAAAAGAATCGTAAGACGTAACCTGAGCGGGGAGAACGAGCAAGGGAATTTCAGCACGTGTGAAGGTTTTGATTTAGGGCTGTTTCGGAATATTTAATGATTTCTTATCCCATAGAGGTCATCAGCACAGTTCATCGCTTTCTGTTCCCTTACAGGTCACAAGCAAAACCTTTATTTTCCATTCGCCCAAGAAAGTAAAGGAAATATCAGAGTACACCTGAACTATTTCATTATAAATCTGAAAAATAAAAGTTTAAGTTCATAAAATTAGTCAAATCTCATTAAATTGAGAGTTACAAAAAGGGACCTGAAAACTAGTTCCTTTAAAACTACATTACAAATAAAAACATCAAATTGAATTCAGCTTTGCTCATGGACTTCAAATGGAAGCCATTATAAAAAACAAATAAAAGCAAAGAGCACCAGCCTGTTAGTCACTTGCTCGAGATGAATACTTTGCCACTAATAAAACTTCTCACAACCCAAAATACATTATTCGAAGGTGTGCTGCAGTATTACTAGCTCCAGTATAATTCGCGTAACACATAAGAAAAATAGAGGACAGCCCAGTCTAGAGTGCCTCCTGCCTCAGCCTGCAGCAGCTACTCCCCGAAAAGGTGAGAACTATCTAATTATTCACTTGTGCTCCTTACCTTACAAGGTTTTTATTTTATATTTTAGGTCTAGCAAATCCTAATGGCTGTTTGTGAGAATATTAATAAAATGATGAATTAATCTTCAAAGCTGAAGATTCTTCTTGAAATTGATAACTTTAAAGAATGTGTAATAAGTATTAAAAGTATTAATCAAAAGCTAAACTTTTAGCAGATAACTACATTATAATTTCTTTCTTTGTTTCCTCAAGACCATATCCCTTAACACTGGTGCTCTTTGTGGTGATAGACGGGCACATTATATTAAGATGTGCTTCCATAATTCGTTATTCTGATATACTTCCATAATTTACTATTCTGAATATATATATATATATATATATATATATATATATATATATATATATATATATATTAGTATAAATACACAATAAAGAGGAAACTTAAGATGCCCCTCTTATTAAAGGGGAATTGGTGCGCCTTTCCTCTTCTCTAATAAGGGATGGTGTCTTCGACTCTACAACAGTTATTTCGTCCAAGCATCAACAGCTTCGTCTAAGCATCCGGCTTGCGTTAAGTGGAATAGAGTGGCTATGTCCCTATTTTAAATCTGGCGGAAAAGTCCCGTAGAATTTGTTCTGATGGGACATTTTTCGTATTATTCTGCTTACATGAGAGGTCAAGGCTGCCGAGGGAGAAATCCATAAGTGTGCATTTCGAAAGCTTCCATTATGATAATCCAGTCCACTATATTACCATTATCTTTATCATTATCATGATTTGTTAATGCTATTATCAATGTTATTGCCATTTTTATATCAGTACAATAACAATTATTATTATTATCACAATAATTTAATTTATCTATGTTTGTATATATACTGTTACAAAGAGATTGTTCTTGCATATCACAGCTAATCATAATTAACATAACGCGCTCATACAGAGAGAGATGGAGAGAAAGAGAAAGAGAAAGAGAGAGAAAGAAAGAGAAAAATAAAGAGAAAGAGAAAGAGAAAGCGAAAGAGAAAGCGAAAGATAAAGAGAAAGATAAAGAGAAAGAGAAAGAGAAAAAAGAAAGAGAAAAAAAGAGATAGAGAAAATGTCACCTTCGCTTTACCCTGGAATCTGTTCACCTTTGAGGAAATCAAACAGGATTCTAAGCAATGCACTTTCCATCCTTCAAAAACACGAGACACATAGGTCGCCTGACTTGTGAAGTGAGGATTGGCAATCACTATGCGACTGATGTGTTCAATCCGGTTTTTAGGGTTCTCCGTCTCCCTCTTTGGCAATCTGTCTGTTTCTGCCTCTCTCTCCGTTAGTGTATTGATATCCCACTGCTGACACCAATCTGTCAGTGTCGTGGACATCTCCATTTGGTGGTTAAGGGAAACGCACGGTCTGGATGCACTCTTTATTTTTTATGATATCGTGGGCGAAGATTAAATATGTAAGTGGCCAGCTTGTGCAGAAGTTAGCAGCAGGTGGCCCGGTAGGGGATCTGGGGGTCCAAGCGGGACCATGACTCGAGGTAGAGTGCTGAACGAGTCATGAGGAAGGTCGGAGGCAACGAGGAAAGAGGGCGTTACCCATGTCAGCAGAGGCCGCCCTAATTGGCCATGCACAGCGGTGAAAGGGCGTTGACCATTCAGACTCTCTCTGGAAATATTGTGTGGAGGTTTCGTGGGGGAGAAGTTGTATGTGTGTGCGTGCGTGCGTGTGTGTGTGTGTGTGTGTGTGTGTGTGTGTGTGTGTGTGTGTGTGTGTGTGTGTGTGTGTGTGTGTGTGTGTGTGTGTGGTGTGTGTTGTGTGTGT
>NC_051427.1:12653837-12658837 GCF_015228065.2 Penaeus monodon | reverse complement strand
TGAAAAATGTAAACTTATTACCTATTTCAAAGTTTATATATTTCCAAATCCTAAATCTATGAAAGTACTTTTCGAAGAGGCGTGTAAAGCAGCTGATTAGAAATTAGACTGAATTATTTCCCTCATCTATTATATATACAAAAAAGGGTAAAGAAGAACCACAATCTTTGAAGTTCGAAGAGTAAAAGGTAAACTATGGAGTAACACTACTGATGACTTTCACACAGGATGAATTTCTGCATCTCTCGGCGTCAAACGAACACGCTGACAAAATACCCTTTGCTGAAACAGCAAAATACACGAGGTGAAAATGCCATTTCGGCAAAATACAGGAAATAATCCAGGAACAAATTACCCAGTAAATGTGTATGCGTTATAATCGCACGAACATATGCACATACAAATTCTCTTTCCTATAACTGATGCCTGTACACAAACATCCTTCAACACCATACATAGAATTTACCTTTACGTATTTTAGACACAATACTGTTTTTTTGTTGTTGTTGTTGTTAATTTGTTTGTATGTTTTTTTTCTGCCAATATCTAAAAAAAAAAAATGCAACGACGGTGCTAGTAGTATTAAATATGAAAAGGAAAAAAATATATACGTATAGGGAAGAGCAGTACGTAGCTGAGATATCAATGACATCAATGAACCGTGATGGTATTAATACTGATTAAAGCGTCAACAATAATCACTACGAGAATGATAATAACAATAATATCCAAAACATCAACAGTGGCATGATAAATAGTAATAAAGCTAAATATCTTAAAATGAGAATAGTACTACTAATAATAGCAACGGTTACATTCATGAAGCATATGTTTATATACATGCATTATATATCTATCTATCATATTTATATAACGGACCAGTACTATCTTTAACATGAAATAATTAAAGGGAAAGGGGAGAAGGGGAGATTAGACAAAGACAAAACACTGAAAGAGAGAGAAAAAAATAATGACAAAGAGAGAGAGAGAGAGAGAGAGAAAGGACCAAACTCTGCTGAATGTTGTGGAATATTTTTCTTCCTCTGATGTGGTGGTTTCAGGTTGATTTATGTATATATCTATTGATTATTTGATTAATATATGTCTATCGTTCTATTTAGTTATTTTACTTTCTCAGCTTCTATTTTATTATAATATCTATTTAGTTTGATCTCATTTCATGAGACTTGTACGTATATCTAACTAGCTAAAATATTTTATTCATAATAAAATTATTTCCACAATATTACCACTTGCTTCTACACCTCTTTCTTTTTTACTTTTACATGAGGAAGTTTCTAGGAATGAATGTCTGATTACTTCTAATAGGAAAATATATAGAAACAGCTCCCTTTTTTTTTACCACAAACACACATACATACAACGCGCGACAGGGACAAATGACACATACACGCAAACATATATTTGCGCACGCATATACAAATTCACACGTGCATACACAAACAAACATAAACACACATACTTATACGCAACATTTATAAAAGAGAGAAACATACACAAACAAACGCACACAAACACACCCACCCACTCACAAATGAAAGAAAGGAAAACGTGTCTCTTTGAAGACTTCGAAAATTAAGAAGTTTATAAAAGCTCACAAAGCTTATTATCTTTCAAAACCACGAAGACGCAAGAGAAAGCAGCTTAAACTTTCAACTTTTAAGAAAGAAACAACTAAAATTACGCTAAAAGAAAATGTCAATGCATATATATATATATATATATATATATATATATATTATATATATATATATATAATATATATAAATATATAGATCAATTCAATACACACACACACACACACACCACACACACACACACACACACACACACACACACACACACACACACCCACATATATATATATATATATATATATATATATATATATATATATATATGATATATATATATATATATATATATATATATATATATATATATATATATATATATATATATATATATGTATATATGTACATATGTGTGTGTGTGTTTTTCACGACCCACGGTCTTACTGGTTGTTACTCAACCACCTAGTTTGAAGCGCCTTGCTTAGACACCACCACCAGCACTGCTGCGCATGCGCGTGAGCTGGTGATGAGGTGGCGACCCGCCTGTTCACTCTCTTCCTCGGGCGCCACTCCTCCACTTAAGACCGGTGTTGTTTTTCTTTTTCGTTAATTCTTCAGGTTTGTCTTGCCTTTGATAGGATTAGTGTTAAAGTTTACAAGATTATGTAGACTTTAAATAGGTAGGATTGGTGATGGTTTCTTGTTTTCTTTGTAAATATATTACGTAAGTAAATAAGCAATTACGTGTTTTTTTCTTTATTCTTTCTTAAGAATATAACTGAATTATTGAATAAAACGAATTGCAGTTGAATTAAGTTCCGGAGAACATTGACATAACAGATTAAAGATATATTCTATTGCATAAATATACTTATTAAGTGACTATATAAGATGCTTAATTTACTGTTAAATAACTATAAATCATATTGGAAACGTCATCTAAGAAAAAGGTATAATAACGAGATAAGGAAACATGCTGAAACCTAACAGTGATTGTGCATTCTCAACAATCTTTATCTACGACGGAAGTTAACCTTGGCCATTTCGGGCCATTATGTAACTGGCCACTGCTCGATGATGCACTCAAGTCGTGATAGTATATATATGTGTGTGTGTGTGTGTGTGTGTGTGTGTGTGTGTGTGTGTGTGTGTGTGTGTGTGTGTGTGTGTGTATGTATATATATATATATATATATATATATATATATATATATATATATATATACACATATGTATATATGTATATATGTATATATATGTATGTATATGTATGTATGTATGTAATATATATATATATATATATATTAATGATAAGAGTAGTTATAGTGATAAGGTAATGCTAGTGATGATGATAATATAAATATTATGATATATAATCATAAATATAATCAGAAAATAATAATTATGGCAATAGCAATAATAACAATTATTATGACACCATCAATGATAATGATTATAATAATGGTAATTATACTACTGCTACTACTAACAATTATAATGATGATAATAGAGTTTACCATGATATTGGTGATAATTATTATTACAGTGATAATTATTATTATTGTGATGATAGTCACAATGATAATAATAAAAATATTACTACCAAAAATAAAAGTGTTAAACAATAACAATGAAAATGACAAACAATAATTAGTATTATTATAAAACCCGAAATAATGATCACTGCATTGATAAAATTGCAATCACACAAAAGGAAGGTGACAACAGCTGTACATAAATGAAGGGAAATTTATAATTAAATTCTCATTATTTTTTGTTGTTGTTTTGCGTTAAGAACATCGATTATTAAAGATTAGTAATATTATCACCTATATGACTTACCACAAACAGAACATATAAGCACAGCGCATATAATTTTGATACATAATTAACTGGGAATATCAGATACTGTTTTTCACGACTGAAAGTGCAATTGAAATCTCTGTTCCTTTATTTAGCAGGCGACGTATAAATCATTTATTCCTCTTTATAATTTCATAATCGGTCTATCTTTCTTTGATTCCGATTGACGTTTCCATCTGGGTTGGCCTTTGCAACTGCAAATAAAGTATATAAAGGAATCAACGTCATTCTCTCTCTCTCTCTCTCTGTCTGTCTCTCTTTGTCTCTCTCTCTCTCTCTCTTATCGAAGGCATGGAAACTGAGAGTCGCATAAGAATATCTATATATCTCCTATCAGGCTTGTTTCCTTGCATGTATGTGCCTGTAAGTATGTTTGCATGCATTGTACATGTATCTGTTCGTGAGTGTGCCAGTGCCTGTATCTATTTTCTTCGCGCTATGTATCCTTTGTGTAAATTATACGCAACACAAACTTTCCTGCATCAGACGAGCTAAAGATAACACATCCAGTGTATGCACTTTTAAGAGCCAATACTGTTTTTAAAATATAACCTGTTGTGTTCTGTTTACAATGTCTTGCTTGTTTCATATATATATATATATATATATATATATATATATATATATATATATATATATATATATATATATATTTTTTTTTTTTTTTTTTTCTTTTTTTTCTTTTTTTTCTTTCTTTTTCTTTCTTTCTTTTTCTTTTCTTTTTTCTTTCTTTTCTTTTTTTCTTTTCTTTTTTTTCTTTTTCTTTCTTTCTTTCTTTTTTTTTTTTGACTCATTAAAGTGCTTATATATATGCAAAGCTCAAAAATGTCTGTACATATAAACTTATATCTAAAGTAAATTTATCAGTTGAATTATATATATGTGTTGAATTATATATATATATATATATATATATATATATATATATATATATATATATATACATACTTACATACATACATACATATATACATGTACACACACACACACACACACACACACACACACACACATATATATATATATATATATATATATATATATATATATATATATATATATATATATATAGTATGTATATATATATATATATATATATATATATATATATATATATATATATTCATCTATATATATATATATATATATATTATATATATATATATATATATATATACATATATATATATATATTATATATATTATATATATATATATATATATATATATTCATATACTATATATATATATATATATATAATATATATATATATATATATATATATATATAAATATATTTTGTATATATCTATTTATATGTGTATATTTGAATATATGTATATATGTATCATGTAAGTATATGCGTTTCTTCTGCATCAGTACAGACATCAAATGCCAAAGTTTTCACTGCATTTTCTTTGTAATAAGTATTCGTAATTTTTTCGTTTACCCCTTCTTCGTCCTCTGTCCTACTGCATTTTAGACGCCCTTTCAGTCTATCTGTGGTGCAAGCTAGAATTCGTGTTAAATCTGCAGCAGAAC
>NC_051427.1:12646337-12648837 GCF_015228065.2 Penaeus monodon | reverse complement strand
AAGACCCATGCAACAGTCCCCGTTGTTCAAACTACGTATTTCCCGGCTCTAAGGCTGATAACAGAATACATCTTTCACTGTCTTACAGTCCTCTAAACCCTTGAGGACTCTTACTGGTTTCATATGTTAAACAAAGCTCAAAGATTACATACACAGTATCCGCCGCTAATGACCTTAATTGTTGATTCGACGCAAATGTTAAGTAATCAGTCAATCCACATCCTGCGTTATTATACTATACCAGCTGGGCAGGCGGGTGTATAGCAGTATTTGTTCATGATTCACACATTGCGTGCTTAATACCACACCTTACAGTCAGTATTCATAAACTAGTGAGTCTTTTCATGGAAACTACTTCAAATGTGATGTCAATAACACCGGAAGTGTTTCATCGTTATAATTATAATTACCTTACCTGGCTTTGTGTACATTTTTCTGTTCTTGTATGTTCGTTGTTCATGCGGATTTTATACACTTTCTGGTCCCATTTTTGTACATCTGGCAGCCACTTCGATGTAAACATACCGTAAGCATTTTTTTTTCTTTTCTTTTTTTAATAAGGCGAAAATTCTGTAACAAAGAACGTGATTGGTAGAATGTATGTCTTTTCGATTATTCTGATCATAGTTTTCGCTATTATCATTTCATAAATCGTGGAGTTTCTCTGAGGAGTCGCATTAAAACAGCTAAGCGTGGAAATACACGACAAACAGAAGGAAATAAAACTGAATAAATGACAAAGGTAGAGCGCGAGATGACCTGGCCATTTCATCAGAATAAACAAGATTTTTTTTAAGTTCCTAGACTTGATGTTCACCCTCTACGGAACCACCCAGGTAGTAGCTGCTCGAATTGAATCAAGTAAACGTGTATTTTCTCATTCGGCTGTTCCAATGTGGATGAATCCTCAGAGAATAATAATAGCGAAAACTATTGTCGGATTTTAATACAAGCTAAAGGGCATTCAGATTAACAGAAACGAATATTATATATACTATTATATATATATATAATATATATACATTATATATATAATATATATATATATATATATATATATATATACATATATATATATATATATATATATATATATATATATAATTATATATTATATAATATATTATTATATTATATATACTAACACTATAACTAATAAATAGCACCCCACAGTAACTCAATTTCATTGACGTACACACACACACACACACACACACACACACACACACACACACACACACACACACACACACACACACACACACACACACACACACACACACACACACACACACACACACACACACACACACACACACACACACAATGATAAAGCATCTATATATTCACTGTAGCCCTATTGCGGTTTTGCGTTCAGTTAATGTTCAATAATGAAGGATATGATGTAGCACCTTTTCTGTTAATTTAATCAGTGTTTGGTGGCGAAAAAATTATTTGCATTAGTTCGGTTAGCCGTAACTATGGCATAGCTACGGCCTAAGAGAAGCATTTACAAAGGTATCAGCGATTTTGCAAAGATTTTTAATTTTATTCAGCTGCTATACAAAGATGTCTCGAGAATTGAGCATTTTCATCTTTCAAGAAATATACAGCAATAATTAAAAATTGAGTTGAAAGAAGGGGGAAATACCGCTTCACAATAGATGTTGCCATTTCGATAAAAAACAATTCCAAGAAATCGCACCTAAAAAAAAAATATCCCACTACAAAGTCAACGATAACTAATACTACATGTTTTATTATCACTTTGTGTGAAGAAAACGAAAGATGAAATAGCATACGTAGTTTGCAAAAATAAATTCTAATACACTTGTTGGCCATTTATATTCTACCAATTCAAACACTATATTACAAACAACCTAGGGTTTTCGCTTCAGTTAGAAAAATACTATTTACGCTATGTTTACATTACCTGATGTGTAAAGGTGGGACCAAGCAAGTGTACTGAAATATAATTATGTACGTTTGCAAATGTTCTAGATATTTTATTTACTAATAGCATTTGTAAAATAACTTCATTATCTCTAATTTTATATTTATTTTATGTATACCCATCTTTTTTTCATCGATTAACTCGATCCAGATCTATTTATATACTTTTGTTAAACCAAAGCCTTTCGAAGGGAGTTTCGTTCTCAAAAGCCTGAGCCATGTTTCTGCCAAAATGAATGTAACCATATGATTTGTATCACCAATTATGGCTTAATAAACTGGCTCAATTTAGCTTTCAAAACTTCATTTTTTCTAACAAGACAGGCTGTTTAGTGTACCCCAGTGAGTAGTATGGTAGATCCGTAGATATTATTATTAGTAGTAATAGTGTTAAATGGGTCAGTTTCAGCTACAATTATGCACTATGCACAATTGTTCTTCAGATGATTGTCACAGTACATTAACATTCTCCATGTTAGTTATTTGTGGACAATATACAGAAATTCTCGTGAAAGCAGATGGTATAGACACACGACTTGCCCATTTC
>NC_051427.1:12628724-12633737 GCF_015228065.2 Penaeus monodon | reverse complement strand
GGGGGAGCTTATACAAAATATTGACTATGTGGTTTCATTAAATGTGCGTAGAAATATATACCATAGCAGACAGCTGCTCTATAATGATAACGGTCTCCAGCACATAAGTATATAATATGTATTATGAAATGATAATTTGTATTAATTAAAGGGGAGAGGCATATACACGTAGATATGGATGTTACGTCCAGCTGTATCCCTACAGTCATGATTACTTTATTTGTGTGTAAGTGTGTGGTGTGGACCCTATGGCATAAATGGTTTATATATAAGTGCAGTATAATAATTGCAATACGCACAATACATCGCTCGCTATTTATTTGTGATTGAATGACCATAGAAATCAATACAATATATCACCCTTCGACAGATTAATTATCAAATACAAAATCTACGGCTTCGTTATCTAGATTGACGGCCCTTATAAATGACGAATCGACTATGAATCCCCCCCACTCACCTGGGCTACGAATACCAAGGGATTTTATTACTATTTCTTCCAAACAGTCTATGAATTAAAAAGCTTAAGGCAGAATTACACTACATTTCACTCAAGATCAGTAAAAACAATGTGATTAATTCGTTTATTTAATGATTATTTAGTAGTGATATTCCATCAGTGTCAATGTTTACAGGATCTCTGTTAATTAAAAACCATTTTTTTTTCTTTCTTGGTATTTGTATAGTTCTATGAATCCTAGTTATTATAGATGCCTTAACGCCCGGAATTAAGTAAGATCATCGATTTTTTTTTTCCTAGGTTCACCAAGTAACAAGTCGAGGAGTAAAAATTTTCCTCATTCTTATATTAGAATATACACAGTGCGTCTTCCAATTTCATTTTCTGCGATGATCATTTGCGAATGTTGCTATGACAACGCTTTACCTTTTAATGGCATTGACAATACGAATCTTGCTACCTTTTCTGAAGACCCATGCAACAGTCCCCGTTGTTCAAACTACGTATTTCCCGGCTCTAAGGCTGATAACAGAATACATCTTTCACTGTCTTAAGTTACAATATTAACAGTCCTCTAAACCCTTGAGGACTCTTACTGGTTTCATATGTTAAACAAAGCTCAAAGATTACATACACAGTATCCGCCCCTAATGACCTTAATTGTTGATTCGACGCAAATGTTAAGTAATCAGTCAATCCACATCCTGCGTTATTATACTATACCAGCTGGGCAGGCGGGTGTATAGCAGTATTTGTTCATGATTCACACATTGCGTGCTTAATACCACACCTTACAGTCAATATTCATAAACTAGTGAGTCTTTTCATGGAAACTACTTCAAATGTGATGTCAATAACACCGGCAGCTGTTTCATCGTTAAACTACATTATAATTACCTTACCTGGCTTTGTGTACATTTTTCCGTGTCTTGTTCATGTTCATGTCCATTTTTGTACATCTGGCAGCCACTTCGATGTAAACATACCGTAAGCATTTTTTTTTTTTTTTTTTTTTTTTTTTTTTTTTAATAAGGCGAAAATTCTGTAACAAAGAACGTGATTGGTAGAATGTATGTCTTTTCTGATTATCGATTATAAGATTCGCTATATCATCATAAAAAATCGTGGAGTTCTGAGGGAGTCGCATTTTAAAACAAGCTAAGCGTGATATCCCCACGGACACAGAAGGATTAATAAACTGAATACAAGACAAGGTACGACGGCGAGGGACCTGGCATCCATCAGGAATATAAACAAGATTTTTTAAAGTTCTACTTGATGTGTCACTCTCTAGAACCACCAGGTAGTAGCGCTCGAGTGAACAAGTAAAACGTGTATTTTCTCATTCGCTGTTCAATGTGGATGAATCCAGAGAATAATTTAATAGCGAAAATATTTCGGATTTAATAAAGCTTAAAGGGCATTAGATAAAAAGAAAAGAATAATATTATAATATATATATATATATATATATATATATATATAATATATATATATATATATATATATATATGTATATATATATATATATATATATATATATATATATATATATATATATATATGGTCACCCCCAAGTATTGACTTCGAATTTCCATTGACGCTACACACACACACACACACACACACACACACACACACACACACACACACACACACACACACACACACACACACACACACACACACACACACACACACACACACACACACACACACACACCACACACACACACACACACACAAACACACCACACACAATGATAAAGCATCTATATATTCACTGTAGCCCTATTGCGGTTTTGCGTTCAGCTAATGTTCAATAATGAAGGATATGATGTAGCACCTTTTCTGTTAATTTAATCAGTGTTTGGTGGCGAAAAAATTATTTGCATTAGTTCGGTTAGCCGTAACTATGGCATAGCTACGGCCTAAGAGAAGCATTTACAAAGGTATCAGCGATTTTGCAAAGATTTTAATTTTATTCAGCTGCTATACAAAGATGTCTCGAGAATTGAGCATTTTCATCTTTCAAGAAATATACAGCAATAATTGAAAATTGAGTTGAAAGAAGGGGGAAATACCGCTTCACAATAGATGTTGCCATTTCGATAAAAAACAATTCCAAGAAATCGCACCTAAAAAAAAAATATCCCACTACAAAGTCAACGATAACTAATACTACATGTTTTATTATCACTTTGTGTGAAGAAAACGAAAGATGAAATAGCATACGTAGTTTGCAAAAATAAATTCTAATACACTTGTTGGCCATTTATATTCTACCAATTCAAACACTATATTACAAACAACCTAGGGTTTTCGCTTCAGTTAGAAAAATACTATTTACGCTATGTTTACATTACCTGATGTATAAAGGTGGGACCAAGCAAGTGTACTGAAATATAATTATGTACGTTTGCAAATGTTCTAGATATTTTATTTACTAATAGCATTTGTAAAATAACTTCATTATCTCTAATTTTATATTTATTTTATGTATACCCATCTTTTTTTCATCGATTAACTGATCCAGATCTATTTATATACTTTGTTAAACCAAAGCCTTTCGAAGGGAGTTTCGTTCTCAAAAGCCTGAGCCATGTTTCTGCCAAAATGAATGTAACCATATGATTTGTATCACCAATTATGGCTTAATAAACTGGCTCAATTTAACTTTCAAAACTTCATTTTTTCTAACAGGACAGGCTGTTTAGTGTACCCCAGTGAGTAGTATGGTAGATCCGTAGATATTATTATTAGTAGTAATAGTGTTAAATGGGTCAGTTTCAGCTACAATTATGCACTATGCACAATTGTTCTTCAGATGATTGTCACAGTACATTACATTCTCCATGTTAGTTATTTGTGGACAATATACAAAAATTTCTCGTGAAAGCAGATGGTATAAACACGACTTGCCATTCATTGTTTACAGCCCCGAATGACGTAGGTATAGGGAAAACAAAATTGGAGATTTATTAGAAATTGTTTGTGCACTTGGCCATGTTGTATTTGCGATTTGGAAAATCAAAGAAATGGAAAGACTTTCCGAACTTTAATGCACCGGAAGCGACCTAGCAGAACATTGGTGTTAATTTGCATTTTGTATTATATTAAAGAATGTGCATCTCCCTTTTTCTCCTTCTCTTCTCCTTTTCTCCTATCTCCCCCTTTCTCTCTCTCTCTCTCTCTCTCTCTCTCTCTCCTCTCTCTCTCTCTCTCTCTCTTCTTCTCTCTCTATCTTACCCTTTTCTCTCTCTCTCTTCTTTCTCCCCTCTCCCCTCTCTCTCTCTTGTTCTCTTTCCCTCTTTTTCCTTTTTCATTCACAGTGCATAAAGGGAAGTCCCTTAACCTCACTACATATGATGATTAACGTTAATTCGTTAAGTTTTCCCCTTAAATAAAATTTACGGAAAAAGCAACAACGAAATAGAGATATTTCATGTAAGTGTTTTATCCTTTTTTACAGAAACATCTCCTTCAAATAATTTGTTAATCAGCAGGGAGAATTTATACGTGTATGTTTTATATTAAATATATATATATATATATAATATATATATATATTTTTGGTGTGTGTGGTGTGTGTGTGTGGTGTGGTGTGTGTTGTGTGTGTGTGTGTGGGTGTGTGTGTGTGTTGTGTGTGTTTGTGTGTGTGTGGTGTGTGTTGTGTTTGTGTTGTGTGTGTGTGTTGTCTTGTTCCTGTAGGTGGTCTGTTGTGTTGGTAGTGTGTGTTTTGTATGTGTGTGGTATTAGAAGTACTGATTCGTGAATCATGTTTGTCTCTGCAATCGTTGTGTGTGCATTTTAACGTGTCCATAGTATGCCTTTATCTACGTATGCTGCGTTTGTTTTTCGTACAAAGCCTATATGATTAACTTCCAGCATTTAGATTCGCTTTTATACAAGGTATTTTTATTATATTTCATTTTTTGAAAAAGGGCAAAAGATTGGATTCATTTGCATTGCGATTATTGTGCACTGACTTTTATTGAAATATTTCCATGTGGTATTTTGACTTGACTTTGTTTCGTTTTTCTTGTAACTAACGTAGTATCATTTATGAGTGTTTGTTGTGTGTGGTTGTTGTGTGTGTGGTTGTGTGTGTTGTTTGTGTGGTGTGTGTTGTTTTGGTGTTTGTGGTGTGTGTTTGTGTGTGTGGTTGGTGTGTGTTGTGGGTGTGTGTGTGTGTTGTGTATGTGGATCATTTTCTTCTTCAATACCCAGAAGCTTAGTTGCTTCAGTCTGGTAGACGCCCTGGACGAAATGAGCAATATTTTTTTAGCAGCCCAATGATGGCGAAAAAATAAGATAAAAAATCACTCGCTGTATTATTAACTCAAAAATCTGGTTATCGAGCAAGCGAAAAACATGTAGTATAAATCTTGACAGCAATGCAAGTAGTCTATAATAGAAGTGAGTAGTGATGAAATTTCAGTAGTAACAGAAGTACCATAGAACTTTTAGTTGTGTAGAAAATGATAAATCAAGTGCAAAGTGGAAAAGCATAGTAGAAGTCACCTAGCAGCAACAAGGAAAATTTTAAAATT
>NC_051427.1:12623747-12628624 GCF_015228065.2 Penaeus monodon | reverse complement strand
CAACTCATTAGGTACATCGGCGTGGGGTGATGCGAGGATACGTTGACATACTGCAACAATTTTTCGATTTATGTACGTTCGAAAATTCAAGATCATAATTGATACACCTTCAATGGTCTCACTACTAGGTACTTAATATAAGAAATGTTTTCATATTTACCAGGGTAAGATTTCCTTTTAGGGGATTGAGGAGGACTTTTCCCCTTCTTACTGGTTTGGGAGACGGGAAACATTACGATTCCAATTCTTGCCTTTGGAAGCTGGAACGGTTCCAAAGTGAAATACGTGAGTTCCGAGGGAATGGTCGGGGGATTGGTAGGGTGTCCGGGCGAGAGTAGATCTTTGTAAATTTGTAGTACTCTACAAATTGGAATTCTCATTCCTCACCCCACCACCACCATGGAGTCCAACGAGGGGAAGCTATAGTGGGTGCTCACAATCTCCCCAACCGCCACAGGGTAATGAGGGGAAATATACGCAGCAACATCACAGTACTGATGGCAGTCGCCGGAGGACCTATGCGCACCGACTAAATTAGTACTGCTTGACCCTAGCCATATTGGACCAGCGATGACTGACCGGGCCTTGATCAAGCGCCCGTCGACCAGAAAAAAGGACCAAAGAGGTGTGTTGCTAGCTGCAGGCGCAGCGTGCAGCATCGCTCAACCGCCGGGACTCCTGTCTCTGGTAATACGGGGAGCCCGAACAGCAAAAACACGTGGGAGAGTTCTCCTGGTCCAAGATGGAATGACAAGGGGTGGTGTGCACATCCCCTCGATAGGCCTTGGTGCACCAGAAGACATTTTTTGTATAATCCATCATGGTGACCCTCCAGATGGGTAGCCCTCTGGTCCGGTAACCAAGATCATTGGGGACATCAAGCCCCCCACCGCGGCAAGCGGCTGCCATTAGGGGGCCGAGATGAGGACGAGCATTGGCGGTGAGGACGATGGGCAACAGACGTCAGTGGTGACCTGAGCCAGGTCTTGGGGAGGAGATACCCTCTGGGTGCCACTGCAATTCTACCGCCCGCCCAACACCTCCTCCAGTCGACCCCAGCGAGAGCGAGAAAAGCCGCGTCTGGATGAAATATTTTGGTTTGTTCTGAGGACTAATTTATTTAATTCTGTAGTTGTTCAGGTTTAGGTAGTCAAAGCAAGACGGGTCGTCTGCTATAGGGGGGGGATAGGGCTCACGCCCAGTGGGTCATTGGCTCTGGCGAAAACATGTGTTAACATGGAAAGGCTGACCTGGGAATGTGTAACATGAAGGGACTGGGCATAACATGAGCACTGGCTGTGAGCGGAGGAGCGGAGGAACACGAAGAGACGGAGTTGGGTGCTGCTCTGTGAAGACCTGTGTGTGGCCCCGTGTGACATGATAAACCTTTGTGTGCCCGGTTATAAGCGCATCGTGCAGTGTGGACATCGCTTGGTTCCCCCCCCATTGTATTGCCTAAGAAAAGTGTACGGGTGGAGACTTGTGTTAAATAAAGAAAAGACTGTCATATTTTGTGTTTATTTCGTGGCCTGTCTCGCCACTGGCGTACCCTAGTGGTGTTTCTGGGACGCGTGGTGCTCGGTGCTCTCTTGGAGCTGTTCAGTGTTCGACCCTGGGGCTAACACGGCCGTCTGCCTAGCTTCCTTGTGTTGGTGGGCACGAGGTACGAGGACGGGGCGGCCCGTAACAAATATAGTGTGGGTTGTGTGTGTGTGTGTGTGTGTTGTGTGTGTGTGTGTGGTGTTGTGTGTGTGTTGTGTGTGTGTGTGTAAATGGTAAAAAAAATCTTCCGTTTCAGAGTCGGCTCGTACAGTGGTAGAACGGGTCGGCCTTTATACGAGGGTCGGCGGTTCCGCCCGCCCAGGCGCTGGAGAAGGTGTAATGGTCGCTCTGAAGTTACTGCTGGGCTGTGCACCATCAGCGGTAAGACCCGTTCAGCCGGTCAGCAACCAGCACACACAACACGGCATTAGTCGACACGGCCGGGTCCCAAAGGGCACAGCCCAGGCGAGGGCTAAGATTGCATATCGGGTATATCCTTATCTTCCGTGTGGTGGGATACTATGATAGAAAAACCCACAATGCAAAACTGGAACAAAAAGAGAGAGGGAGGCAAAGCGGTAACTCGGGGCAGGTGAGTACAGTCGCACGGAGAGGGAGGTCATCAGTCCAAGGAGGCCAAGGATCGGGCTGACGTGCGCTGGGACCGGCATAAGGGAAAAAAAGGAGGAAGCGTGGGAAAAGCGAGGAGGCTAGCCAGGAGGAAAAGGCGAAGAGGAAAGACAAGGAAGGAATACAAGAGCGCCTGAGACCAGTCCATCTGATTGGCCTGTGTCCCACCCCCCCCCCCCCCGATGGCAAAAGAGGGCTTTTGTTGTCGTGTCCCCTGGATATAACGTCTTATGAGAGAAGACTTTAAGAGACTGGTGCCTTGTCTTGCCAAAAAATTGTGTTATCACAGGAGGCGCCAAAGAAACAGCTAGGTGACAACTTCGATGTCGAGGGAGGATGATATGTACCAGATGGCGACGAAAGTGTTCCCCCGGCGAAAAGACAGCCTGCATTGAGAGGGTGAAGATGGCGACGGAGAGAGTCGATCTCCTCAAGTGTAGGCAGGCTGAGGACGGGCGGCGATGAGTTTCTTAGGAGCGGAATCGTTATAGAAGGTAAGCCGTGCCTGGATTACGCGACGTCGAGAACACGAGGTTGCCCAGTTAGAGAACGAGCGACGCAGGAAGTCGATCTCACCTCAGGTACGGGGGGCCACCAGATTTTTTTTTGGAAAGGCAAGGAGGAACAGCGAGGTGGCAACGATTTTCTTATCTAGGGGAGGTAGGAGGAAGAAGGTATTGACATAACGCTATTCTAGGTGCCTAATATGCGAAGGAGAATGGCCGCGGAGCGATGAACAAGAAACGGAGCATATTGTCAGCCTCACACTCCAATGAAACGAGGGAAGGAGAGCGAGAGAGAGAGTTTATATAGAATATATTATATTCTATATATATATATAATATAATTATATCTATATATCACATATAGTATATATATGATATATATAATATACATATATATATAATAAATATATATATATTAATATATTGTATATATATATATAGTGTGTGTGTGTATCTATATAATAGATAATATATATATATATATATATCTATCTATTATCTATATATATATAGTGTGTATATATATATATATAGATCTATATATACTATATAAGATATATATATAGATTATATATATTATATATATGTAGATATATATTCGCTGTGATTGAACATCGAGTCGGAAAGCAGAGGTGGAAAGGAACAGATAACTAGACTTAATTCCTACGTTTCAGTGAATAAGTTCAAACATTCTCAGTGGTAGCGCACTGATAACACGAAGGTGAAAGGCAATTATATACGTTCTTAAATTAAATAATACAAACCTTATAAGAGAATACAAAAATAGATGTAATTAACTAATATACGAAAATCGACGTTGAACGAACTGTCATTTGAATTTCCTGTTTACATAATTGATATACTGAAACATCGGGCTGTATAGAAATACCACACACTAGATATAGGCAGGAGTATAGAGATAATATATATAGATAATATATATACTTAGAATATATATAGACAGATGTGTATATCTATATATCTAGATATAGATATATATTAATATATATATATATATATAGATATATCCTATATATCTATATATATATATATAGGCATATATAATTACATATATACATACATAAATTATTATATATCAGATAATATATAGCTAAATAAGAGTATATATATATATTATATATTCATATATATGCATATATATTATAGTTAATATAATATATATATAATATATATTATATAATATATATATATAGTATATCTATATATGCATATTATGCCTAATATGCATTACACACACACACACACACACACACACACACACCACACACACACCACACCACACACAATAATAAAGAATATATAAATATATATATATTATTATATATAATAGATAGGATTATATATAGTAGTACGCACACGCACCCTACCAAGTACTCACTCCAGATCATCAACACATACAAACTACATTAAGTTCATGCTGGACCACGGCGGCTCAAACAGGAACTACCGTGAATAGTAAAAAAAAAAAAAAAAAAACCCAAAAAAAAAAAAAAAAATAATCTATTATATATGCTATACTATATATATATATATAGATATATATTAGTGATATGTATATATATAATTATAAATATATTATGCAGATATAGCATAGATATATAATAGATATATATATAATATATATATGTGTATAATATGTATCATAGTTATATATATATAATAAGATATATATATATATATGATCTAATAATATATAGAATAGCTATATATATATATATTATGTATTATAGATATATTATATAGAATATATATATATATTAATATATATACAAAAAATTATATACTATATATATATCCATAGATATAATGTGGGCATGTGTGTATTGCGCGCGCAGCGTATGTGTGTTTGAAATGATATTATTTTCTCCGTAAAATATTTCAGTCTAGTTTGAATTCATGATAAAAAAAAAAGCGAACATATACCGTGTTCATAAAGCTTACCCTCCTTTAAAGACTTTAAAAAAATTAAACGAATGGAAATAGCAGTAGTACTAGTAGTAGGTCAATAATAGCAGTAGCAGTGGTAATAGTTATAGCCATAGCAGTAGCAGTAGTAACGGTAGTAGAGAATCAGAAGCACACTTGCGCATCACCCGGCAGGAGACGGTAAGGGTAAATTATGGGAGATATTTTGAAAGGCGGAAGTATTATCTATGTTTGGCGACAAATATTCCGTGC
>NC_051427.1:12616247-12618747 GCF_015228065.2 Penaeus monodon | reverse complement strand
AAATCTGTCCGTATCCCCTGTGATGTTTAGTCGTGAAAAAAATCTTTGTTTTGACGAAAGAAAGTTGGTTTATTTTTCATGTTTTGTTTTGTGCTTTAGTTTAGTTCATTCATGTACTGTTTGGGAATGGTGACAGTTGTAGCTGTTTTGTTTTATAGGTCTATATATAGTGAAATATTTGTTTTGTTTTATAGGTCTATATATAGTGAAATATTTGTTTTTTTTCAGTTTATCAATTTAGTTTTAATTTTCATACTTTATTGAGAAGTGCGTTTATGAAAGAACGTTATATTCTTATCACTTATGGGCCTTGCATGTTGCTGCTATATATATATATATATATATATATATATATATATATAATATATATATATATATATATATATATATATATATATATATATGTATATATATATATATATATATATATATATATATATATATCTTTGCTATGCTGCATTATATAAAATTCATCAGGGTAATTTTTTTCGCAAAGCATATCTGTATTTTGGTAACAGATGCACTTTTTTTTTTATTGGTAAACGTGTCACTGTGACTTTCTCCCCTTCAACACATATATCACTATTGCGGTATTAGCAAAACATACTTAATAGGACAACTTTTTCGTAAAAGAGTTCAGTGCAACTATGCCTTTTATTGCTTTAAAATCTGATATTATAGGATTTATATTGTCATTTCGACTTTCTGTAATGAAACTTAAAATTTGGCTGAGAGTAACCACTTGTCGGCGTGTTTTTCATCTTCCTAAAACAACTACACTGCAGGCCACTTCCATGCTTAATCCGATGCGCTGTTAGTGCACCCTCGTCAGATGTAAATGAGTATTGGTCTATGAAAACTGGGTACTGTGTGTTGATTCATCATGGAAAGATAGACAGATAGAGGAGGAGATATATATATTCATATATACATATATATATATATATATATATTATATATAATATATATATATATTATATATATATATAGTATATATATACACTATATACGTATATATATATATATATATATATATATATATATATATATATATATATATATATATATATATATATATATATATGTACGGTCTATGAAACTGGGTACTGTTGGTTCATCATAGAAAGATAGACAGATAGAGGAGGAAAAATATATATATATATATATATATATATATATAATATATATATATATAATATATTATATATACATACACACACACCAACACAACACACACCCAACACACATATACATGTATATATATATGTAAATATATATATTATATATATATATATATATATATATATATATATATATATTATATATATATATATATATATATATATATATATATATAGAGAGAGAGAGAGAGAGAGAGAGAGAGAGAGAGAGAGAGATGGATAGATAGATAGATAGATAGATATAGATATAAATATAAATATTCATATATATGTGTATATATATATGTATATATATGAATATATGCACATATATACATATGTATATATATATATACACACATATATATATATATATATATATATGTATATATGTATATATACACATATATATGAATATTTATATCTATATCTTCACCTCGATTGCCTATTTAGCCACTGGGTGGGCAAGCCAGCCCAAGTCAGTGCTGGTCCCAAGCCCGGATAAATAGAGAGAATGAGTATCTAAAAGGTAAGACCGGCACTCTCCGTACTCACTCCAAGATCTATCTATCTATCTATCTAAAGGCCGCAGTGGCTGACTGGTTAGAGTATCGGACTCAAGTATCGGACACGACGGCAATCTGAGTTCGAGGGTTCGACTCACCGGCCGGCACGTTGTTCCCTTGGGCAAGGAACTTCACCTCGATTGCCTACCTAGCCGCTGGGTGGGCAAGCCAGCCCAAGTCAGTGCCGGTCACAGAACCGGGTAAATAGAGATGGTGACTCGATAAAAACACCGGGCGGAAGGCAACGGCTAACCGCCGCTCTAAATTGCCAAAGAAATCATGGAAATCCATGATCGCCACCGCCCTTGTGGGACAGGGCACTTGAAAGAAGAAGAAATGTATGTATGCATGTGTATATATGTTTGTGTTTGTGTGTATACATACACAGGCACACATATATATACATATATATATATATATATATATATATATATATATTATATATATATATACATGTATATAGATATATATATACATACATATATATACATATATAGTTTAAAGTTTAAGTTTAAAGTTTGGTTTGGATTCCATTTGATACAATAGATATTCTTGGTGTGACATACTGTCTGCTTGATTTTGCTCACGTGTGTCAGCTGCTGCTGACTCGGCGGAACCGAGTCCTTACCCGCCGTGGTGCCCAGCCACAGCAGTAACCTCCAGGCGACAGTTGCAACTTCTCGCGCCTGGGCGGGGCGCGAACCGCCGACCCCTCGGATGAGAAGCCGACACGTTACCACTGTACTAATATATATATATATATATATATATATA
>NC_051427.1:12608747-12611247 GCF_015228065.2 Penaeus monodon | reverse complement strand
GTGTTTCGTTCATTTACGGGATGAAGGTCACCGGCTTAACTGGAAAAGCGCTAAATTAATTCATAAATCAGCCAATTCGTACGAAAGAAAAATGTTAGAATCTCTTTTAATTAGAAAAATGCCTAATTACAACTTGAGTGCTGGTCAATGGGGCCTGGATGATCTTACCTCCTCGTTAGTTAGCAAAGCCTTCCCCAGACTCTTCGACCTTGACCCTCCTGAGACCTGATTCAGCTCTTGTTCGTCCTGTCTCTCTATCACTATATATACTTGCCAAAATTATCGCCTTGTATCCATTTCGGTTTTATTCGTCTGAAGAGGAACTCGTGAAGAGTTCGAAACGTTACGGTTTAGTTTCATTTTCTACTGTGGCTGTTTCTCTTTTCATATATATATATATTTGTGTGTCTGTAATCTGTTTATACATAAATGTGTGTCAATATATATATATATATATATATATATATATATATATATATATATATATATATATATATATATATATATGGTATGTATATATATATATATATGTATATATACACATATTTATATATATATATATATATGTGTATATGTATGTATGTATATGTATATATACATATATATATATATATATCTATATATATATATATATATATATATATATATATATATATATGCACATGCTGGTCTTTTTCGTGTTAATCTCCTTTAGTTAGATATTCTAATGGATATTTTAATGGAGCTGGCAAATTGTTTTTAATAGATGTTGATGTTAGCAACAAAAATGTTGGTAAAAATAATCTTCGTGATTTTTATTGATATCGCCCTTTTTCATGATTCTTCTCCTTGTGTGTATCCGCCTTCGGCTGTATATCTGTCTTCCTCCTTGTGTGTGTCCCCATCCACCCATCCACTCAATCCCCCTCCCTTCACACACACACACACAAAAAACAAAACAAAACAAAAAAAACGCACACACACGCGCGCGCGGGAACAAACGCAAACACTCACTCACACACAAACACTCAAACAAACATAAAAGCACACACTGATGCGCTTACAATGAAGATAGGAATCTCTTGCAACCGTCCTCTGTTCAGTAAAGTAAAAGACCAAATGCACGGTAAGAAATTGGTGAGTTTTGATGTGAATTCTTTATTTACTGGTGTCCTGTTTAACGTCGTGCTAGATTTTCTAGAAAGAAAACTTTCTTCATCTCCTCAGAATATCCCTGTTCCGGTCAATTGCTTTATTGAACGCATGCGTTTGTGTTACGAATAATGTCTTTACTTTTGACAGCGAATTTTATAAGTAGGTTAATGGCATCGCGATAGGAAGTGGCCTGAGCCCGGTGCTTGTGAACTTCAACAGATAGAGATATTCGAATTTGAACTCCTGTGTATTTTCTCTTCAGACACAATTTGGTCTCGATATGTTGTCGATATCTTTCTATGCGGTAGGTAAACTGTTTGGATTTCGTTTTTTTTTTTTTTTTAAGATTCAGTTTCAATAGAATTGGAAGATTCAGGTAATTTACCTCTTCTCGACGTTCTTTCACTCAGTGCAAACGGCTCGCTAAAGGTTTCGGTTTATTGTAAATCAACCAACACCGCTATTTACCTTCATCTTGTTTTTCTCGAAGCACCCATTGTATGTTAAGGAGTCGGTAGTCTCGCCAGTGCCTCTTACCGCATATAGGATTTGTGAATGTGAATTCATCGATCGGGGACTCGACGTCATTTTCGAAACATTTTCCAAGTTAGGATATCGTTTTTTTTTTGTTTTTTTTAACAGGCACATTCGTCTGCGAAATGGAAATGTAATATTCATTCCTGTAATACGCAACAGGACAATACCAGCAATCTATTAATAGCTTCCAGATAACCCAATGAAAACCGCAAAGTGTTTAAAAGAGCTGGAATTGGCATTGTCTTTACGTACCCGAACACGTTACGTTAATACATTGGTGAAGTACAATGTTTCCAACAGTACTCTTGATACTTCTCCAGGTATTTACACTATTCTGAGCAAGGACTGCCCCAAGTTCTACGTAGGTGAAACCGAGAGAGCTTTCAAAACAAAAACAAAAAAATCAAAAAACAAAAAAAAGAGCATAGCATGATGTTACGCAAGAGGATGAAATGCGTTTCATTCATTTACGCGATGAAAATCACCAGCTCAACTGGAGAGACGCTGTATTAACTCATATATCAGCGAATTCGTATGAATGAAAAATACTAGAAGCTCTGTTAATTTTAAAAATTGCTTAATTTCAACTTGAGTGCTGGTCAGCGGCGCTTGGATGACCTTACTCCGTTGTTTAATTAATGCCTTTGACTCTTTGACCTTGGCCCTCGTCCTGGGACCTGATTCAGCTCTTGTTCGCATTGTCTCTCTACCACTATATAAACTGGTCGAATTTCTCTCTATGTTTCCATTTCGATTAATTATTCGTCTGAAGAGGAACGACACGTTTCGATTTAATTTAATTTCTTGTTGTGGCAGTTTTCCTTTTCAT
>NC_051427.1:12593747-12601247 GCF_015228065.2 Penaeus monodon | reverse complement strand
TATTGGCTACATATTAAAAGGCAAGTTTAAAAGCTGGTCGAATATAACTGTATGATCTAGGCGAAAACTGGAAGAAAAGCTTGTCAAATATCCCCTTACGGTTATTGTCGAGATATTGAAAGGAAACTTTGAAGTTTCTGTGGAATATAATGTAATGGGTGATAATAAAAAAGGTAATACTATATGTTGCTCGAAGAAAAAATAATTAAATGAATAAATAAATAAAATAAAGTGAAACAAAATAAAAAAAGAAATACTAACTGTTGGTCGAAAAAAATAAAGATAAAAAAAAAAAAAACAATGAATCAGAATATGCACCAAAAATGACATATGACTTGATATAATTTTACTTTATTTTGATGTATGGTCATTATTTTGATGATGATGATAATAATAATGGTAAGAATAATAAAAACGTATAATAATATAATATAATAATGATAACAACACACACAAATAACATATTGCTACACTAGCTGTCCTCGGTATTATATCTCGCGGATGAGCAGAATTAGTTCGATGATATCATTCGGCTTCAATGCATATTTGATAATCTAAGACTCGAAGCCATCTCAATCTAAACCCAATCTAGATCCTTTTTTAATTATTTTGTAGATTACATTCCATTTCAGAAAAAAAAAAGGAAAGAGAAAAGAAAAGTGAAAGATAGTGGGAAGGGAGAGAGAGAAGGGAAAGGGAGGTGATCAAGGAGGAGGAGATGGGAGGAGAGGAAGAGAGAAGAGGAGGATGAAAGAGAGAATAGAGAGAGAGAGAGAGAGAGAGGAGAGAGAGAGAGAAGAGAGAGAGAGGAGAGAGAGGATGAGAGAGAGAAGGAGAGGAAGAGAGAGAGAGGAAAGAGAGGGAGAGGAGAGAGAGAGAGAGAGGAGGAGGGAGGGAGGAGGGAGGGAAAAGAGAGGAGGGAGGAGAGAAAGAGAGAAGAGAGAGAGGAGGAGAGAGGGAGGAGAGAGAGAGAGAGAGAGAGAGAGAGAGAATGAGATAGAGCGACAGATAAACAGACTAACAGATAGTCAAACAAAGCAACATAGAGAGAAATGGAAACTAAACTAAAAAAAAGAACAAAGAAACAGAGTAGAAATTAAAACACACATCTAAGTTGAAACAGAGAAATATATATATATATATATATATATATATATATATATATATATATATATATATATATATATATATGTGTGTGTGTGTGTGTGTGTGTGTGTGTGTGTGTGTGTGTGTGTGTGTGTGTGTGTGTGTGTGTGTGTGTGTGTGTGTGTGTGTGTGTTAATATATATAGATATATAAATATATATATATATATATATATATATATATATATATATATATATATATATATATATATATACTATATATATATATATATATATATATATATATATATATATATATATATATATATATTATATATATCGACAATAGATGTTCCACGGGGGAAACGGATTCTTATTATAAACAGAAGGACCAGGAAAGCAGGAAACCACATCCTGCGCATTTTCATTTATTGAGCTTTCGGACATCAATAACTGTGTCCATCATCAGAATCTGCATTTACAAGAGAGACATTTGTAAAAACTAAGTACATAAGTACTGAATATATAATTACAGCGAAAATAAGAAACAAGATACACCAGCAACACAAATTATAAAAGTAAAAGTCGGGAGAAAATACTACACTGAAACAAAATAAGATGTTTTGCTTACGATTATTCTGCATAAGTGGAAAGTGGAGTCTGTGGCTGTGTCATGTTGGCGTGATGACAGTTTACAGAGAATTGAATGGCTGGATGTTCGTTGTAGGTGGGTGAGGGAGGGGGGAGGGGGGGAGGGGGGTAACGTGTGCAAATTATTTCAAAGTGTAGAGAGTAGCCGAACATTGTTGTCTGTCTTTGGTTTTATTTCTTTAATCAATAATGATTCTAAAATCCTTAGGTCATTTACATCATTTGTTTTTGTCATTATTGTGAAGTCATCTAATTTTATTACGTGATTTATTTTAAGAGAGTGATCTCGAATTAATGAGTAGAAGAAGATAGTAGACGTAATGTCCGATAAGAGACCCCTTTATGCTCTCAATATTTCATCATTAGATTCCTTGTTGTTGAACCTATATATCTAGCGTTATAACCAGAACACTTGTATGAGAAGACTACGTTTGAGCTTGGATGTTTAGGAACAGAGTCTTTTGTCGGAAAAAAAACGAACGAATAGTTCTGGCATTGGTGAAGATCATTCTGAAACTGATTTGTGGGAAATGGTGACTGATCAGTACCTGTAGTTCTTTCCGTAAGACAAAACTTGTATGACCATAGTAATGTAGCTTAAGGTATCGGATATCCCGAGGCACAATGTAATTCATTGGTTTTGGGCAGAGCATCTTATTTAAAAATATTCTTATCTGTTTTTGAATGACAGCCACAGTGTGGGTGTGGGATGTCCACAGAAAGTCTATCAGATGTGGATAGATAAACTCACGTAAATCCTTTGGTGATATATTGACAGAAGAGACTAGATACACGAGGGTCTGCACTGAAGTACATCCATCTCGTACCGTGGTGACAGTGCTCTAAAACAATAATGTTGCCATACATATATCAATGTTCGTACACAGTTCGTCCACTGATACAATACACATATATCATACACACATCTCCCCTCCTCCTCACGTTCATAAACCTATGAACGGGCAACAATACGTTGAGATCGTCGTCTGGCGCCATAACTTCTGCGTTGACGACGTCTACGTGGGCAAGGAGAATCTCGGGCCAGGCGACTGGGTACGTCCTCACACTTGTCCTCCACAGATGCACGTGGTGGAATGGGCACAACCCGAAGGAACCGGCGATTTCTCCAAAGCACTCATCCTGAAGGCGTCCGGAGAAGGTAGTCGCGGCTCCGGCCAAGTCCCATGACTACGGCTACTTTATTCCATCACCTGGAGACAGGATCTTGTATCTGGACTTGCGATCCAATCTGCAGTGGCATGCGAGTCATACAAAGCTTGTGTCCTTGCAGCCGCATGGCGATCACAATCTTCTGCCTTTGCTTGCCATTTTGGAGCAAAAGGAGCACAGGAACGAAGAGGGTGGCCGAACAAAATTTACGCAGGGGAACGGCCATCCTGACGTGGTGTATTACGGAGTTCCGTAATCCACGGTCAAAAGCTTCATTCAGAATACCAGAAGGGGCAACCTTCATAATTAGGTGTTTCACTGCCTTCACTGCAGCTTCTGCATGACCATTACTCTGTGGATAAGGAGGAGAGGATGTATCATGACGAACACCCTATCGACACAAAAAATCGTTAAAATCTCGGCTTGAAAACTGAGGTCCTCCATCAGTGCATAGCCGAAGAGGGACACCTAGGTCACGGAAGAATCTCCTGAAGAAACTGATGGTGGCTGCGGCTGTAGTGTCAGTGCCACAGCATGCTATCACAGGCCATCCTGAGAGCCGGTCAACGTACACAAGGAAAGACTTTCCTGCTGCACTGAAAAAGTCTGCTAACACGGACTCGAAGGCTTTGATGGGTGCTTCTTCTGTCATCATGGGCTCCTGTTGCTGACTTGGCATAAGTACTTGGCAAGGTTCACATGATCTGACTGCATTTGTGATATCTGAATTGATACCAGGCCACCATACATTCTGTCGGGCACGACGTTTTGTGGCCTCCACGCCACGATGACTGTCATGCAGGCAAGCCAACACTTCCTGGCGAAGGGTAGAAGGAACTACAATACGGGGTCCAAAAAGGATTAGCTCCTCATCGAGGTACAAATTGTCATGTTTCTTCCAATATGGGAGTAGGTCAAGGTCCAAATCATTACAGTTGGCAGGGAGTCACTTTGAGTCATGAGTCACTTTGTCAAGGAACTTGATATACACCGAATCCTCACGTGCTGCTGCTCGCATCTTATCAAGCACCAAGTCACTTGTCTGTACTGTCCCTGATACTGCACTCAGAGTGGCCATGCGCTGAGTGACTACACATCTGACATAGTTATGTGTGTCATCACTAAGAGCGATATCCTCAGAGGACAGTGAGTCCACTGGAGCACGGGAAAGGGCATCTGGGATTGACAGTTCCTTTCTTTTATGCCACATAGCTGTGAAACGTAACCTGCCATCTTCTCCTTTAGGCGCTGAAGTCGGGGGTTATCGATAGCATCTAATGTGTATGAGCTTAGTATGGCCACTAGAGGTCTATGGTCTGTCATCAGGGTGAAGTGGGGCAAACCAAGCAGGTAGTACTTGCACTTCATCATAGCCCATACTACTGCCACTAGTTCCAACTCAATTGTGGCATATCTCGTCTCCACATCTGCGAGAAACCGGGAACCACACTGCACTAATCGCCATTCTCCAGGGTTATGCTCTTGCAACAGAGCATAGCCTACACCATACGTGCGGGAAGCATCTGTCTGAAGTATAGTCTTAAGTGCTGGGTCGAAATGAGCGAGAATAGGTGGTTGTGATAGGGCTTTCTTCACACGGCTAAATGCTGCATCATGGTCAGGAGTCCATATGAAGGCACACTTGGGACTCATGAGGGGACGTAAAACTTCAGCAGACTCAGCGATAGCAGGGGTGAACTCGGCCAGTTGGTTCACCAAGCCCATAAATGATCGGAGGTCTGTCAGGTTAGCTGGCTTTGGGAATTCAGCAATGGCATGGACCTTCTCTTCCTCAGCTGCAATTCCATTCCCTGACAGAATATACCCACAGAATGACACTTCAGGGGCTGCGAGCATGAACTTGTCAGCGTTCATGGTAATACCATGTGCACGGCATCTCAGAAGAACTTTGTGTACTCGCTGTAGGTGGGATGCATAGTCCTCATCCCATAGAAGGACGTAATCTACCACTTTTACACACTGCTGCACTCCATCGAGGGCTATGTCACCTCGACGGCAATACTCGTCACCTGTGGCCGCGAAACCCATGGGTCCACGACAAAAGCGGAAGTGACCATAAGGGGTGATGAATGTTGTTAAATGTTGATCTTGCTCCTCTTATACGGCCTTATACGGCCAATAGCCGTATAAGGCATCCAATGTGGAAAAGTACCTTGCCTTTGGGGTGATACAATGTATAGCAACATTAGGCGTTGGTGAGGGGTGGGCAGGACGGAGCACTTGACTGTTGAGTTTGGTGAGGTCAACAGTTATCCTGACACCACCTTTAGGCTTAGCTACAGCCACTAAAGGGTGACACCATTGTGACGGTTCATCACCTGCAGGAGTAATGAGTCACCATGGAGCCCAACTCTGTCTTGACATCATCCCGCCAGGCAAGGGGAATGACTCGAGGCGTGTGCACAGCAAATGGTTTGGCATCGTCCTTTACAAAGATCCTCATAAGGGGGTCCACACATCTCCTTGAGCTTCGTACCCTGTCGGAAATCTTCTTTCGTTATGAGAACATCTGAAAATTCTCGTTAAGGAAATACTTCGCCTCATCTGGGGATGCCGAGAATGGAGGAGGTCGTGGTGGATGTAAAGGGAACCGTTGTGATGGAATAGGTGGGGCTGGCTGGTGGCATGTGGCTTCCCGGGCTGGCACTGAATAGTGAGCAGGCAAAACATTCGAAGTTATAGCGATCCTTGCTACCTGTGCAGGCTGATCTGTTTGCAGTTTCTTGCTGGGAAAGCGTTTGCTCTGCCGTCTGCTTAGGATCTGTCGTGGGTAGTCCTTGGGGATAATTTGTAGCTGCTGTGTGTGGCTCCAGGACAGCAGAGGTCGCGGCAAAGAGCTCAACAGATTTATCCAACCCTGTATGGTGACTGTACCATACGTCTTGCTAGCATATAATGATCCAAGGACAGTACAGTTCATACATGACCCATCAGGATTATTCAATCCGAAGTCTGTAGAGGTGTCCAGGTTGTCTATGGATAATCCTAGAGACTCGAGAAGGGTAACATCCATGGCGGTCGTGTCAGATCCTGTGTTTGGTATGCAGTCCACATATGCTGGAGAGCCTCCTGACTGCACTAATAATCTAATTGTCGGAGATGCATTGCCTACACGGGATTCAGATTAAACTGCGCAGATTTTTGCTATGCTGCGTGAATCTTGAGAAACCGAGAGAACGTTACCTTGCGGGGGCGGCGTCAGTTTCTTCTTTGATGACTGACAACAGCTGGTAAAGTGGCCTGCTTTGCCACAGGTACAGCAGGTGCTAGCAGAAGCGGGACACTTCTTGATATGTGACCTATATCCACATTGGTCACAAAGTTCCTTTGACTGGAGTCGTCGAGACTGGGGCGGGCGACTGGTGGCTCTGCGGTGGGGTTCTTCACTGCTACCTTTAGCAGCTCGCTGCTTTCTCTGCTTATAAACAGACACTGCACGTGTAGCTGGTTGCAATGGGCGTAGTTCTTGAGTAGTAGACTGAGCAGCCTCACGAGACCTACACACAGTTATTACGTCATCAAGGGTGGCATCAGACTTCATCTCTAAAAGACGTTGTTTGGTCTCTTCATCTTGAACACCTATCAAGATGGCATGCTTAATTTGGGTCTCCATACAAGCATTGCAATGTCCCTTACACAGGTCCACATCATCTGCAGCTTGCTTCAGGCGCACATAAAAATCAGTAAATCTCTCATTGTCGGGGCTGCCTGCACTGGGAAAAGGCGAGACGTCGTAAAGCCTCGTTCCTTTGGTCTCGCACGAAGTCCTGGATTCGCTGAAGGACATCCATCTGAGCTGAAGCTGGAGAATCGCCTAAACTGTGTTCCAGTGTTCTTCTCATGTCAGCAGATAAGCATGAACGCAACTGTATTAATTGCTTATGCTGAGGCAGGCTATGCAGGTCAATCATGACGGCATAGTCATCCCAGCGCTGTCTCCATTCTTTGTATGACCGCAACGTAACGTCTTGGGCGAGGGGTGGGGAAGGCTGGACTGAAGCCTTCAGTGCTGGAGTACCTGACGAAGGCGCTGAAGCCGGAAGTTCCATGGCGGCAGCAGGCTGTGGTCCTACAGTTGTAGCAGATCTGACGGATGTGCCGATGACATTTTGATTAAAATACTCTATAAATAAAAGCTACCATTTTATTTAATAAACAAAGATAAAATCTTTTGCGTAAACACGAGATGTCTAAACAGAGGGATTAGCCCGATTGTGTTTACGCTAAACTATCGAACGAGACCTTACATTAGTACACAACGATTTGCATGTCTTGGGTCCCGCCAAGAAGGTGACCTAAGGAGCATAGCAACCCCTCTAGACAGAGAGGCCGGGACCAGCCTTGAGGGCTGCCGTGTTGTGTTCGTCTTTGTGGAAAACCAGAGATAAGTATTGGCTTTTGGTATATTTGGGCAGGATTTATAAGTGTACATGTGTAAGTAATAAAAGATATTCTTGCCAGTTCCGAAGTGTTTGGTTTAAGTATTACACGTAATATTCATATATGGTTTTATGTCTCATGAGTATTTTTTAAAGAAAAAAATCAGTGCCTTACATAATGCTCGCTACCATGT
>NC_051427.1:12576247-12578747 GCF_015228065.2 Penaeus monodon | reverse complement strand
AAAATATGATTCATTATAACTAAAATTCATAATTATTGTAATTAATGATTATGTTAAGAAACAGAGAATTACAAGACTAGAAACAAAATATATATATATATATATATATATATATATATATATATATATATATATATATATATAGAAAAAAAATATATATAGAAAAAAGAAAAAGAAACATTTGTGTAATAAAAAAATAAGAACCATGAAAAAAAGTGAAACATCATAACAAGAAAAAAAGTGAAACATTATGACAATAAAAGTAAGATAAACATATGATAAGAAAAAAAAAAGTGAAATATTATGACAAAAAGAAAAAGACGTGAAACATTATGACAAGAAAAAAAAAAAAAAAAACATCCTGACAAGAAGAAAAAAGTGAAAAATTTTGACAAGAAGAAAAAAAAAACTATGTCAAAAAGATTTATGATTATGAAAATAACAGTAATGGAAATAATATTAATTAATGATATATTAACCCGGTGAGTTGAAAAGAAAAGAAATAGAGGAACAATGATACGAAAAATAATAAGTTGTGATAAGAATGAGGAATCGTGATAATACGAGTAAAGAAGGATGTAGAAAGAGAAGGGGAAAAAGATTTGTAAAGTATCTATCTATCTATTTTTCTGTCGATCTATCTATCCATCTATCTATTTTTCCCTCTATCTATCTATCCATCTACATGTTTTTCTATTTATCTATCTGTCCATCTATCTGTTCTTCTATCTATCTATTTTTCTATCAAGCTATTTTTTTATTTCTCTGTCTATTTTTCTATCTTTCTACGTCTCTATATGTTTACATATATTTAACTACCTGTACGTCTGTCTATCTATCTATTCCGTCTATTTTCTATGTATCTACATGTTTGTTTCTCTATCTATTTAACTGTACATGTATCTTTTATCCATCTATTTACTTACGTATATATTTTACTATCTACCTACCCTTCTGTCTATTTCTCAATGTATCTCTCTATTTTTCTATCTATCTATCTTCTATCTACACACACACACACACACACACACACACACACACACACACACACACATATATATATATATATATATATATATATATATATGAATATATATATATATTATATAATATATATATCATATATCTAAATTTATCTATCTATCTATCTATATATATATATATATATATATATATATATATATATATATATATATATATATATATATATATATCTGCGTGTGTGTATGTGTGTGTGTGTGTGTGTGTGTGTGTGTGTGTGTGTGTGTGTGTGTGTGTGTGTGTGTCCGCGCGCGCGCGATTACTTACTGCATGTACATGTGCGTTTTAGTGTGTGTGTATGTGTATGAGTGGATGTGAGACACACAAATAAAACAAACATACAGACATTTACAAACGGTCAAACATTCAAACCAAGCAACAAACAATAACAATAACAAGCACTAACAAATTATTAACATAACAACAAACAGAGTGAAAAAGAGTTCAAAACAGCAAAAGAAAAAAAAAACGAGAAAAAATAAAAAAAATAAAAGACAAAATAGAAATATATATATATATATATATATATATATATAGATAGATAGATAGATAGATAGATAGATAGATAGATAGATATAGATATAGATATAAAAAAACACAATAGAAAGAAAGAAAAAAATCTACATGCAACCAATCGTGAAAAGCAATATGAACTTTATATTACAGATAAGATATTGAGTTTCCGCTTCATTTTCTCTCGTGTCTATCTACAATAGCTCACCGTTAAATGGAACTCCACAATAGAGATTCCCATGTTTTGTTATATAGACTAGGGAGGATATGTTGTTATTCATCTGTTGCAGCGAGAACAGCCTCCTTCTCCGGGAGTTTGCTCGGTCCCAAAGAATGAGGATCTCTGGCTCCTGGTACCAGCGCTCTAACCCGCATCGCTGGACATGGTACAGCGATACAGGTACAGTAGCCAAGGAGATCACCCACATTCTTGTTAGCACGCGATAGAGGATCCTCCAGAACTGCAGAGTTTACCGGAGTGTCGAGTTCTGTGGCACTGATCATAGGCTGGTTGTGGCTACTATGCGGGTCCACTTCAAGGTGGCCACCCTAAGGTGTTTCACTTGGACAGACTAAGGGAGGAGTGTGCCTGTTCACAATGGCAGTCTCTGACCGATTCACAGAACTTGACAACCTGATGGACCCAGTTGCTCTGTGGGAGTTCTTCAAGCACGAAACACTCGAAGCAGCCCAGAAGTCCATTGGCGTACGCCCAAAGGCAAGGCAGAATTCCATCTCACTGGTGACATTAGAGGCCAATAAAGTGTGTCGCATGGCTCGGCTGAGTGGCAATCAGGTCTTGCATCGCTCCTTGGTGCGTAGGGCTCGGACACTGCTGAGAAGGGACAAGGACAGTCATCAGGAATCTTGTGAGGAGGTGAAGGCCATTTCTTGGTAAACGACCTTCGCCCTGCCTACCAAGCCCAGAGAAAGTGAACTCTAACCC
>NC_051427.1:12574382-12576147 GCF_015228065.2 Penaeus monodon | reverse complement strand
ATGGACCGAATACTAGCGCTCGAGTATGTGGAATGCCGCGTGAGTTGGTCGTGGTGCTTACAGCTACATCGACTCAAGAAGGCGTTGACTCGGTGTATCGGAATCACCATGGAGATCTGAGACTCAGGGGAATTCCGACGCAGATTATTGGCCTAATAGCAAGGTTTTATACCGGTATTGAAAGTGCTGTAAAGTGGTGGTCTGTCAAACTTCTTCCATGTTAACTGAGGGGTGAGGCAAGGCTGTGTCCTTGCACCAACACTTTTCAATGCCTGTATGGACTGGATAATGGGCAGAGCTACTAGCCAAAGTCAGTGTGGAGCAACACTAGGCAAAAAAGAGATCTCACCTTGACTTTACCGATGATATTGCCATCCTATCTGAGTCCCTGGAGTCGCTGGTGGCGGCTCCTGATGCATTTAGCAATGAGGCGAAGCCCTTTGGCCTAGAGGTCTAATGGACCAAGACCAAGATTCAGGACTTTGGGAGCCGGTTAGGGGAACCCGTTCAGTCGATCCATGCTTGTGGCGAGGACGTTGAAGTTACAGAGAGTAACTTGGTAGCATTGTCCATATCTCTGGGCTGTCAGACCAAGAAGTCAATAGACGGATTGGTCTGGCAAAAGTAGCAATAAACTCGATCAACAAGGGCATTTGGAGATGTCGGTAGAAGGACCAAGCTACGTGTCTTCAAGGCCTTGATACTGCCAGTTTTGCTATATGGAATAGAAACCTGGATGCTATTCGGTGCTTTGGAATCTCGTCTTGATTCCTTTTGCAACAAGTCCCTTCGCCGGATCATGGGGTACAGTTGGCAGGACCACGTGTCCAACCGACGGTTACTGGCATGGGACCTGTCACTTGCATAATCCGGGATCGCTAACGCAGGCTATATGGGCACCTAGCTCGTTTCCCTGTGGATGACCCTGCCAATTAGGTTGTCTCTCTGCGAGACAACCCTGGGTGGTGGAGGCTCGTGGGACCCAGGAGGTCATGGCTTGGAAAGCTCGACGAGACCTGTCGCGAGGAATTAGAGATGGGCTTGGAGACTCTCAGTTGGAAGCGAAGGGTGGATGCGGCCATGCATGATGATGATGATGATGATGTTATTATGTGTATTGAAACTATTATTACTATGACTGATATTACTATTGGTATAATATTATGTTATTACAGTTATTACTATTATCATCATTGTTGTTGGGCATTATTGTTATCATCATTAATACTACCATTATTATCCTTCTCCTCCTCCTCCTCTTTCTCCTCTTCTTCCTCCTCCTCCTTCTCATCATCATCATTATCATTAATATCATCTTTATTATTATTATCATTATAATGATTATCATTATAATTTTTATTGTTATTATCATTATCATTATCATTATCATTATCATTATCATTATCATTATCATTATCATTATCATTATCATTATCAGTATCAGTATCAGTATCAGTATCATTATATCATTATTACTATTACTATTATTGTTATCATCACTATCATTATCATTATGATAATAATAATAACTATTATTATTATTATTACTGTTATTATTATTATTATTATTGCTGTTGTTGTTTTTGCTGTTAACATCATTATTATCATTCTTCTTATTATTATTTTTATTATCATGACTATTATTATTATGACTTTTATTGTTATTATTTTTATTGCTTTTATTATTGTCATTATCGTTATTGATATTATTATTGTTATTATTTTTATCATCATAATCATTATTGTAGCTGTTGATTCTTTTGTT
>NC_051427.1:12563563-12568104 GCF_015228065.2 Penaeus monodon | reverse complement strand
GACAAGAGGTAAAGAGATAAGAATAAATAAATCAGGAAGTAGGAGAGGAATAAAGGGTTATCAGAACGAAAGGTAAAGAGATAAGAATAAGATTAAAGGATTATAAGAAGAAGGAAGATGAAGAGCAGGAAATAACTGACGAACATCCAAGGAAGATAGGAAGGAGGAACAGAATAATAAAAGAAAACAGGAATCATGGTAGGAATACAAAGGTAAATAATAAGATTCCAGAATTATAAGAAGAAGGAAGAGACAGGATATAATAATTGCGATAAGAATAGAGAATCGTGATAGGAATAGAGAACCACAGATAAAATGAACAAAGAATTGTGATAAGAATAAAGAAGAGGATCCAAGGAGAGAGGGAAGGAGATGGAAGGACTTGTGTAGAAGAGGAATAAAGAAATTATGATAAGAATCACGATTTATAATAAGAAGAACAAAAAATAATGACAAGAATCCGAATTTGAGATAAAAATCATGATTTATGATAAGAACAAAAATTTCTGATAAGATTTATGATTAGAAGAATCAGGATTTTCGATAAGAACAAAAATTAATAATAATAAGAATCAAAATTTATGGCAAGAATCACGATTTATGATAAGAACACTGATTATAGTAAATATTGAATAATGAAGGAGAGATAAGAAGTGAAGAACAGGAAGGAGTGTGAAAAAAAGAAAGAAAGAAAGAAAGAAAGAAAAAGAAAAGAAAGAAAAAAAAAAAAAAAAAAAAAAGAAAAAAAAAAAAAAAAAAAAAAAAAAAAAAAAAAAAAAAAAAATATATATATATATATATATATATATATATATATATATATATATATATATATATATATATATATATATATATAATCGCAACTAAGTAAAGCAAATAAATTTGATAAGGCGAATTGGAAAACCATGATGAGGAGAATAAATAATTTTGATGAAATATAATGAAATCTAAATCAATTCTAAATATCCAAGGGGCAAGAAAAAAACAGAAAGAATTTTAAAGAACAGGAACAGAACAACAAAAATGAAAATAAGATCGAAGATAAAGATAAGATAAAGAAAGATAGAAAAATAGAATTAGAATAATAAGAAAAAAAAATAATTTGAATCATATTATGAAAAATGAATGAGAATAAAAGAAAGTGATAAATATTAATAATAAAAAAACAAATGAGGAGAATTAAGAATTAGGATAAAAGGAATAAAGAAGAAATATGGACAAACTACGAAAAGATAAATTGAAAATCATAACGAGAATAAAGGAATATAAAAATCAAGAATAAAGAATTGCAAAAATAATAAAAAATGTAAGAATTAGAACAAATAATTGTAAGAATTGAAATAAGGAATTGTAAGAAAAATAAAGAATAAAAAAGAAAGCAGAGAGAATCAGCTGTGAAGATATAAAGAATAAAATCATAAGAATAGTAATAAGTATAAGAAATGCTGATAAGGGAAGCGAAAGAATTATGAAATAAGAATAAAAAAATATGATTCATTATAACTGATTCATAATTATTATAATTAATGATTATGTTAAGAAACAGAGAATTACAAGACTAGAAACAAAATATATATATATATAGAAAAAAGAAAAAAATATATAGAAAAAAGAAAAAGAAACATTTGTGTAATAAAAAAATAAGAACCATGAAAAAAAGTGAAACATCATAACAAGAAAAAAAAGTGAAACATTATGACAAGAAAAGAAAGTGAAACATTATGACAATAAAAGAAATTGAAACATATGATAAGAAAAAAAAGTGAAATATTATGACAAAAAGAAAAAGAAGTGAAACATTGTGACAAGAAAAAAAAAAAAAAAAAAAAAAATCATGACAAGAAGAAAAAAGTGAAAAATTTTGACAGGAAGAAAAAAAAAACATTATGTCAAAAAGATTTATGATAATGAAAATAACAGTAATAGAAATAATATTAATTAATGATATATTATATATTAACCCGGTGAGTTGAAAATAAAAGAAATAGAGGAACAATGATACGAAAAATAATAAGTTGTGATAAGAATGAGGAATCGTGATAATACGAGAAAAGAAGGTCGAAAGAGAAGGGGAATAAGATTTGTAAAGTATCGATCTATCTATTTTTCTATCGATCTATCTATCCATCTATCTATTTTTCCATCTATCTATCTATCCATCTACCTGTTTTTCTGTCTATCTGTCCATCTATCTGTTCTTCTATCTATCTATCAATTTTTCTATCAAGCTATTTTTTTATTTCTCTGTCTATTTTTTTTATCTTTCTACGTCTCTATTTGTCTACATATATTTAACTACCTGTATGTCTGTCTATCTGTCTATTCCGTCTATTTTCTATGTATCTACATGTTTGTTTCTCTATCTATTTAACTGTACATGTATCTTTTATCCATCTATCTACTTACGTATATATTTTACTATCTACCTACCCTTCTCTCTATTTCTCAATCTATCTCTCTATTTTTCTATCTGTCTATCTATCTATATATATATATCTATAGTGTGTGTGTGTGTGTGTGTGTGTGTGTATGTGTGTGTGTGTGTGTGGTGTGTGTGTGTGTGTGTGTGTGTGTGTGTGTGTGTGTGTGTGCGATTACTTACTGCATGTACATGTGCGTTTTAGTGTGTGTGTATGTGTATGAGTGGATGTGAGACACACAAGCAAAACAAACATACAGATATTTACAAACGGTCAAACAGTCAAACCAAGAAACAAAACAACAATAATAACAAGCAGTAACAAATTATTAACATAACAAGAAACAGAGTGAAAAAGAGTTCAAAACAACGAAAGAAAAAAAAATGAGAGAAAAAAAAGAAAAGACAAAATATATATATATATATTTATATATATATATATATATATATATATTATATATATATATAAAGAAAAACACAATAGAAAGAAAGAAAAAAATCTACATGCAACCAATCGTGAAAAGCAATATGAACCTTATATTACAGATAAGATATTGAGTTTCCGCTTCATTTTCTCTCGTGTCTGTCTACAATAGCTCACCGTTAAATGGAACTCCACAATAGAGATTCCCATGTTTTGTTATATAGACTAGGGAGGATATGTTGTTATTCATTTGTTGCAGCGAGAACAGCCTCCTTCTCCGGGACTTTGCTCGGTCCCAGAGAATGAGGATCTCTGGCTCCTGGTACCAGCGCTCCAACCCGCATCGCTGGACATGGTACAGCGATACAGGTACAGTGGCCAAGGAGATCACCCACATTCTTGTTAGCACGCGATAGAGGATCCTCCAGAACTGCAGAGTTTACCGGAGTGTTGAGTTCTGTGGCACTGATCATAGGCTGGTTGTGGCTACTATGCGGGTCCACTTCAAGGTGGCCACCCTAAGGTGTTTCACTTGGACAGACTAAGGGAGGAGGAGTGTGCCTGTTCACAATGGCAGTCTCTGACCGATTCACAGAACTTGACAACTGATGGACCCAATTGCTCTGTGGGAGTTCTTCAAGCGCGAAACACTCGAAGCAAGGCAGAATTCCATCTCCCTGGTGACATTAGAGGCCAATGAAGTGTGTCGCATGGCTCGGCTGAGTGGCAATCAGGTCTTGCATCGCTCCTTGGTGCGTAGGGCTCGGACACTGCTGAGAAGGGACAAGGAACAGTTCATCAGGAATATTGCTGAGGAGGTTGAAGGCCATTTCTTGGTAAACGACCTTCGCCCTGCCTACCAAGCCCAGAGAAAGCTGAACTCTAACACCTTTCGCAGATGACTGCAGTCCGATCAGTGGATGGACGGATCATCTCAGATCATGTTGGGGTTCGTGAACATTGGGCTGAGTATTTTGAGCAGTTGTACCAGGTAGACCCTCCAACAGTTAGCTTGGATGCAAGCGATGTCGCAGTGCCTGTGCCGGACTCACCCATCAGCGAGGAACCTCCTACCCTAACTGAGGTTAGGATGGCGATTTCCAAGCTGAAGAGTGGGAAAGCTGCAGGCATATGTGATATCCCTGCTGAACTTCTAAAGGCTGGGGGTGAACCTATGGCTCGGGCTTGCATACAGTCTTGACTGCCATCTGGCAGTCTGGTCCATTCCCCCTGACCTGCTGAGGGGCGTGGTCATCCCTCTCTGGAAGGGGAAAAGGGGTCGTTGGGACTGTAACAAATATCGTGGCATTGCACTGCTCAGCATACCAGGCGAAATTTTTGCCCACATTCTTCTGAAACGGATCTGCGACCACCTACTGAGGCATCAGAGACTGGAGCAGGCTGGATTCACTCCTGGCAAGTCCACAATGGACCGAATACTAGCGCTTCGAGTAATTGTGGAATGCCGTCGTGAGTTTGGTCGTGGGTTGCTTACAGCCTACATCGACCTCAAGAAGGCGTTTGACTCGGTGTATCGGGAATCACCATGGGAGATTCTGAGACTCAGGGGAATTCCGACGCAGATTATTGGCCTAATAGCAAGGTTTTATACCGGTATTGAAAGTGCTGTAAAGTGGTGGTCTGTCAAACTTCTTCCATGTTAACTGAGGGGTGAGGCAAGGCTGTGTCCTTGCACCA
>NC_051427.1:12557395-12558463 GCF_015228065.2 Penaeus monodon | reverse complement strand
TCAAACCTCCTCGGAGAACATTTGAAGACCACGAAGCGTGTCCATGCTGGTGAATGGAACAAGTCTTGCGTCACTCCTGTGCGTAGGGCTCGACACTGCGAGAAGGACAAGAACGTCATCAGAATCTTGCTGAGGAGTTGAAGGCCTTTTTGGTAACGACCTTGCCTGCCTACAACCCTGAGAAAGCTGAATCTAACCTTCGCAGATGACGCGTCGATCAGCGGATGGACGATCATCTCAGATCATGTGGGGTTCGTGAACGTTGGGCTGAGTATTTTAAAGCAGTTGTACCAGGTAGACTCCAAACAGTTAGCTTGGAGGGCAAGCGATGTCACATGCCTGTGCCAGACCCACCCATCAGCGAGGAACCTCCTACCCTACGGGTTAGTGATGCGATTTCCAAGCTGAAGAGTGGGAAAGCTGCAGGCATATGTGATATCCCTGCTGAAATCTAAAGGCTGGGGTGAACTATGGCCGGGCCTGCATCAGCCTGACTGCCATCGGGCAGTCTGGTACCATTCCCCCTAAACCCTGCTGAGTGGTGGTGGTCATCCTCTCTGGAAGGGGAAAAGGGTCTTTGGGGATTGTAGCAAACTACCGTGGCATAACTGCCTCAGCATACCAGGCAAGGTTTGCCACATTCTTCTGAAACGGATCTGCAACCACTACTGAGGCATCAGAGCCCTGGAGCAGTCTGGATTCTACTCCTGGCAAGTCCACAATAGACTGATAACTAGCGTTTTGAGTAATTGTGGAACGCTGTCGTGAGTTTGGTCGTGGGTTGCTTGCAACCTACATTGACCTCAAGAAGGCATTTGACTCGGGTGCATCGGGATTTCGTATGGGAGATCCTGAGATCAGGGCATTCCGACACGGGATTTTTGGCCCTAATAGCAAGCCTTTATACTGGTACTGAAAGTGCTGTAAAGTGAGGGGGTATGTCGAACTTCTTCCCTGTTAATTAGGGGTGAGGCAAGGCTGTGTCCTTGCACCAACACTTTTCAACACCTGTATGGACTGGATAATGGGCAGAGCTACTAGCCAAAGTCAGTGTGGAGCAACATAGGC
>NC_051427.1:12452802-12535302 GCF_015228065.2 Penaeus monodon | reverse complement strand
AGAGGAATCGTGATAATACGAGTAAAGGGGATGTAAAAAAAAGGGGGAAAAAGATTTGTAAAGTACTATCATCTTTTTTTTTCGTCGTCTATCTATTCTATCTATTTTTCCCTCTATCACTATCCTCTAATGTTTTTCTATTTATCATTTTCCCCATCTTCTGTTTTTCTATCTACTATTTTTTATAAAGCTATTTTTTATTTCTCTTCTATTTTTCTATTTTTCACGTCCTTTTTTTTCTTTTTATTTTTTTAACTACTGTACTCTGTCATCTATCTATTCCGTCTATTTTCTATGTATCTAAGTTTTTTCTCTATTATTTAAACGTACATGTATCTTTTACCCATCTTTTACTTACGTATTTTTTTACTATTACCTCCCCTTCGTTATTTTTAAATGTTCTCTTTTTTTTTTCTATCATCTATCTTCTTCTCAACACACACACACACACAACCCCACACCACAACCCCCACACACAATATATATATATATTATATATATATTATTATTTATATTATAATAAATTAATAAAAATTAATATATATATATACAAAATTCAAAAATTTATTATCTATTATTATCTATATATATATATTAATTTTATATATATATATATATATATATATATATATATATATATATTTCGTGTGTGTTGGTGTGTGTGTGTGTGGGTGTTGGTGTGTGTGTGTGTGTGTGTGTGTTGGTCCGCGGGGGGCGCGATTACTTACGCATTGTACATGTCTTTTAGGGTGTGTAGTGTATGAGTGGATTGAGACACACAAAAAAAAAAACATACAGACATTTAAAAAGGGTAAACATTAAAACCAAGCAACAAAAAATAACAATAAAAAGCACTAAAAATTATTCTAAAAACAACAGAGTGAAAAAGATTTAAAAACAGAAAAAGAAAAAAAAAACGAGAAAAAAAAAAAAAAAAAAGACAATGAAATATATATATATATATATATAATATAATAGATAATAGATAGATAGATAGATGATAGATAGATATAGATATAGAATAAAAAAACACAATAGAAAGAAAAAAAAAAAATCTACTGAAACCAAAATCGGAAAAAAATATGAACTTTAATTACAGAAAAGATATTGAGTTTCCCTTCTTTTTCCTCGTGCCTATCTACAATAGCTCACCTTTTTAAATGGAACTCCAAAATAAGTTCCCGTTTTGTTATATAACTAGGGGGGATATGTTGTTATTCACTGTTGCGCGAGAACACCCCCTTTCTCCGGGGTTTTCTCGGTCCCAAAGAATGAGGATCTCTGGGTCCTGGGACCAGCGCTCAACCCCCATCCGGGCATGTACAGCATAAGGTACAGTACCAAGGGAAACCCCACATTCTTGTTAGCACGCGATAGAGGGTCCTCCCCAACTGCAAGTTTACCGGGGTGTCGAGTTCTGTGGCACGATCATAGGCTGGTTTGGGTACTATGCGGGGCCACTTCAAGGGTTTGCCCCCTAAGGTGTTTCACTTGGACAACTAAGGGAGGAGTGTGCTGTTCACAATGGCAGTCTCTGACCGATTCAAGAACTGAAACCTGTGGGCCCAGTTTCTCTGGGGAGTTCTTCAAGCCAAACACTCGAAGCACCCAGAAGTCCATTGGGGTACGCCCAAAGGCAAGGGAGAATTCCCTCTCACGGGGGGGAATTTTGAGGCCCAAAAAAGTGGTCGCAGGCCGGTGAGTGGCAATCAGGTCTTGCATCGTCCTTTGGTGCGTAGGGCTCGGGCATGTGAGAAGGGACAAGGAACGTTCTCGGGAAACTTGCTGAGGAGGTTGGGCCTTTCTTGGGAAACGACCCTTTGCCCCGCCTACCAAACCCAGAGAAAACTGAAATCTAACCCCCCCTTCGCAGATACTGCGTCCATCAGTGGATGGACGGATCATCTCAGATCATGTTTGGGTTCGTGAAAATTGGGCCGAGTTTTTAGCAGTTTACCAGGTAGACCCCCCAACGTTACTTGGATGAAACGATGTACAATACCTTTCCGGACTCCCCATCAGCGAGGAACCCCTACCTAACTGAGGTTTAGGATGGCGATTTTTAAACTGAAGATGGGAGAGCTGCAGGCATATGTGATATCCCTGCTGACTTTTTAAAGGGTGGGGGTGAACATATGGCCGGGACTTGCATAAGTCTTTACTGCCCTCTGGCATCTGGTTCCATTCCCCCTGCCTGCTGAGGGCGTGGTCATCCCCCTCGGAAAGGGGAAAAGGGTTTTGTTGGGAAATGTAACAAATATCGTGGGATTCACTGCTCAGCATACCAGGCGAAATTTTTTTCCCACATTTTTCGAAAAAGGGTCTGCGACCAACCCACTTTAGGCATCAGGACGGAGCAGGCGTTTACTCCTCGCAAGCCACAGGACCGAATACTAGGCTTCGATAATTGTGGGAAAGCCCTCGTGAGTTTGGTCTGGGTTTCTTACAGCCTCTCGCCTCAAAAAGGGGTTTTTCCCCCCCGGGGTATCGGGAATCACCCTGGGGATTCTGAGACTCAGGGGAATTCCGACGCAGATTATTGGCCCAATAGCAAGGTTTTTTAAACCCGGGATTGAAAAAGCTGTAAAGTGGGGGTCTGTCAAAATTTTTCCTGTTTTAAATGAGGGGTGAGGGGCTTGTCCCCTTTCACCCAAAACTTTTTTAATGCCTGTATGGACTGGATAAAGGGGGGAAATACTACCCCAAAATCGGTGGGCAACACTAGGCAAAAAAAAAGATCTCACCTTGACTTTACCGATGATATTTTCCATCCTATCTGAGTCCCGGAGTCGCTGGGGGCGGCCCTGAGCATTTTGCAAAGGGCGAAGCCCTTTGGCCTAGAGGTTAAAAGGGCCAAGACCAAAATTTAGGACTTTGGGGCCGGTTAGGGAACCCGTTTTATCGATCCTGCTTGTGGAGGACGTTGAAGTTACAGAGAGAAAATTGGTAGCATTGTCCTATCTCTGGGCTGTCAGACCAAAAAGTAATAGACGGATTTGGGCTGGCAAAAGTACAATAAACCGATCAAAAAGGGGATTTGGAGATGTCGGTAGAAGGGGGCCAAAGCTACGTGTCTTCAAGGCCTTGATACGCCAGTTTTGCTATATGGAATAGAAACCTGGATGCTATTCGGTGCTTTGGAATCTCGGGCTTGATTCCTTTTGCAACAAATCCCTTCGCCGGATCTGGGTAAGTTGGCAGGACCACGTGTCCAACCACGGTTTTATTTGGCAGGGACCTGTCCTTGCATAAACCGGGGTCCCCCCCCTAAGCGGTATATGGGGACCCAGCCGTTTCCTTGGATGACCCTGCCCCTTAGGTTGTCCTCTGCGAGACAAAAAGGGGGGGGGGAGGGCCCTGGGACCCCGGGGTCATGGCTTTTGGGAAAGCCGACGAGACCCGTCGCGAGGAAAATTTAAAATGGGCTTGGAGACTCTCAGTTTGGAAGCGAAGGGTGGATGCGGCCCGCATGATGATGATGATATGGTTATTATGTGTATTGAAACTATTATTACTTGAAAATGATATTCTATTGGGGTTAAATTTTTGTTATTACGTTTTACTATTATCATCATTGTTTTGGGGATTATTTTTATCACATTAATACACCTTATTTTTTCTCCTCCCCCCTCCTCTTCTCCTCTTTTTCCCCCTCCTCCTTCTCACATCATCATTATCATTAATACATTTTTTTATTTTATTATCCTTATAAAGTTATCATTATAATTTTTTATTGTTTTTAAGATTTCATTATCATTTCGTTTTCGTTTCGTTATCGTTATGTTTCGTTATGTTACATTTTCATTATATTTTCATTTTCATTATCTTATTATTATATCATCATTACTATTATCATTATCATTATCATTTTATTATCATTATCATTTTTCAGTATCAGTATCATATCATACTTACTATCATTATTATATTATATTTTTTGTTATCATCACTATCATTATCATTATGATAATAATAATAACTTTATTATTATTTAAAATGTTTTATTTTTATTTTTTTGCTGTTGTTGTTTTTTTCTGTTTAAAATCATTATTATCATTTTCTTATTTTTATTTTTATTATCAACTATTTTTATTTTACTTTTATTGTTATTATTTTTTTTTGCTTTTATTATTTTCATTACGTTATTGATATTATTATTGTTATTTTTTTATCATCATAATCTTATTGTAGCTGTTTTTTCTTTTGTTATCATTAATATTTTTATTATTATTATCATCCTTCATAAACATCACATAAAACCATCATCATCATCATTACCAGAATAAAAATTTATTTTAGTAGCAGTAATAGTAGAGTATAGTAGGGTAGTACGTTCACATCATTCTTCTTTTTTCATAATATTATCATTTTAATTAACATTTTTTTTTTGGGTTTCCATTTTTATTATTGTTGCGTTTTTTTTTATGATTATTATCAATACATTATTACTATTAGTAGTAGAGTTCATTTTCGTCATTAATTGTTAAAATGATTATATTTTCATTATTGTCCCCTTCATTATCTTACATAAAAACCATCACACCCCTTGTACGTCTTTTTGCAAACGGATTAACAAAAAGATAGATAAACAGATAGACAGATATATACATACACATAAATTCTAACTTGTACAACATACATAATAGGGGAAAGGATAAACGAGAGACATCAAAACAGAAAAGATATTAAAAAAGACGATAATAAACGCACGCCTCTACCCAGAATCCAACGCGGATAAAAAAAAAAAGTCTCAGAAATAAGGCATAAAAAGTGAAGGTCTCTTTAAAACGACTTCTAAGAGATCAAAGTCTTCAAGGGAAGTGGGGGGCCCAGAGTGTCGAGGGGGTAAATCGTCATCGTTCCCGGTAACGCCCATAAAACGTGGGGGACTTTCACTTTTTGCAGGGGAACATGGGGCGTTTAAGATATGAAAATGGGGGGTACGGAACTACATTGGGGGGTGAAGAGGGGGGGGGGGCGTTCTGTGTTCCTTTGGGGATGGGGGGTAGAAGGGGGGGGGGGGGAGTGGGGTTTGGGGAGGGGGAGAGAAGGAGGGTGGGGCAAAGCAGGGGAAAGGGAAAGAGAATGTTATTCATAAAAGAACTAATACAACATTGTATAATCAACCCCAACATACTACATACACACACACACACACACACACTTGGAATTCATGTCGAACAAATTGCAAATGGAAAACGAAGGGGAAATATAAAAAAACCACGAAAATTTCCGAAGGGCCCCTTCATAATCCCCCTTATGAAGCAGTAAATGCGAAAAGGGGCCCTTTGGGTATTTGTGTGTTTTTTTTTTCTTCCATTCGTTGTTCCCCACACACAAACACACACACACAAACACCAAAAACAACACACACACACACACACACAAACACACAATAATATATATATATTATTATATAATATATTATATATATATATTATAATATATATATATTATATATTAAAATATTATATATATATATATATATATATATATATATATTGTTTAAAAGATATATGTTTTTTTTTTTTTTTTTGGGGGGGGGGGGGGGGGGGGATTTAAAAAGACATACATACATATATAAAATTATGGAGGGTATGTATGTATGTATGTATACATTAAAATCACACTGCATACATTTTTCCCCCCCATTTCCTTTTTTTTTTTCTTCCTTTTTTCTCTCTCCTTTTTCCCCCCCTTTTGCAAAGGCCCCCTGGCAATTAAATTTCAGCCGCCCCTGGTGCTTTTGCCAAATTTATGACTGAGAGACTACCCCCAATCCCAAATGAAATTGAAGTACGACAAAATTTCCCCTTGGGCCCTTTCCCAAAAAATAAAAACCCAAAAACAAAACTCTTTTTAAAACTCACGAGCTACACCCGGGGGAAAAATATTTCGGTTTCACCCCATAGACGCAGAAAAAAAAAATAACCCGTATTTCGTTTTTTGAGTCAAGTAAAATTTATTAATATTTGTAGTGTAGGGCCCAAATTTTCCTTTTTTTTAAGTTTTGAAGATAAAACCCAAAGGTTATTTTTTAAACTATTGTCTCTTTTTAAATTTAAATCGGGTTTTTCCCTCTGGGAAATATAACTCGTCAGGATGAGCTGCTTTGTGGGTTTTGTTGTGTGTATATATATATATATGAGTGTGTGTGTGTGTATATTGATATGAGTGTGTGTGTGTATGTGTATTTGTGTTTTTGTGTGTGTGTGGGGTGTGTGTTGTTTTTTTGGGGTGTTTTGGTGTGGGGTTTGTGTGTGTGTGTGTGTGTGGGTTGTGTTGTGGGTGGGTATGTGTGTGTATATATTATATTATATATTTCCTATATTTTATTTAAAATATTATATATTTTTATATATTATATGTATTTCTATATTATTATTAAAATTTTTTATATTTATTTATTTTAAAATATATATATATATATATATATATAGGTAAATCGAACCTAGTACGAAGAATTTCCCTTGGGAAAGGAAAACTTAACCTCGTTTTGCCTACCAAAGCCAGGGGGTGGGCAACCCAAACCCCAAAAGTCAGTGCTGGTCCCAACCCCGGGAAATTAAATAGAGAAATAAATTATAAAAAAAAACCCCCGGGGCACTCTTCGGGGGAAGGGGAACTGGGGACCCTCCCCGAAACTCACCCCAAGGCCCCACATCATAAAACATTTAAAATTTTGATTATCATGCTGTGCCACGGCGGTAAAAATAAACCTACCGTTAAAAAAAAAAAAAAAAAAAAGTTTCCCAAAACACACATACCCCCACAAAACCACTGTACATACACACACAAAACATTATACAATAAAACACACACACACACACACACACACACACACCATATAATATATAAATATATATAATATATATATAATATATATATATATATAATATATAAAATAAATATATATATGTGTTTTGTGTGGTGTTTTGTGTGTGTGTGTGTGTGTGGTGTGTGTGCGTGCGTGCGTGTGTGTTTTGGGGTGAGGGGTGTGTGTGTGTGTTGTGTGTATGTTTTGTGTGTGTGGGGGTTTTATGTGTGTATCATACATATAGGGATATATAATTAATATATATATATAAAAATATATATAAAATATATATATATATAAAATATATTTTTAAATTTTTTTTTTTTTTTCTTTTTTTTTTTTTTTTTTTTTTTTTTTTTTTTTTTCCCTAACGGTATTTTCATGTTTGGGGCCCCCGGGTGGTCACGCATGATATTTAAATTGTAATTTTCATGTTTTGTGCTCTTGGAGGGGAGAAAGGGGGGGGGTTTTCCCCCAGGTTTTTCCCTTTTTTTCCCACAAAGGTTTGGCTTGCCCCCTTTTAGGTAAAAACCCGGTATTTGGGGGAAGGGAACACGCGGGGGTTGCCAACCCTGGATGGTTGGCGGGGGTTAAACCCCCCTTGCCCCCCGGGAACGGGGCCCGGCCTTAATTAAATTTAAATAATTTTTTATTTATTAATTTAAATTAAGGGTTTGTATATAAAATTTTATATATATATATAAAAATATATATATAATATTATATATTATATATATATATATATTATAATTTTAATTTTAAATATGTAAAAAAAAAAAGATATATATATAATATATATAATATATAATATATCTTTTTATATTATATATATAAAATAATATATTTTTAATATATTTTAAAATATAAAAATATATATATATATATATATAATTTTTAAAAAATATAAAATATAAAAATATAATATATAATTATTAAAATTTAAAAATATATATATAAATATATAATAAATTTTATATAAAAAATAAAAAATTTAAAAAAAACAATATTTTAGGGAAAATTTTGGGGGAAATATAAAATATATATATAATATATAAAAATAATTTTTTATAAAATATATATATATACATAAACGTAAATTTTAAAAATACATAAATATAAATATTATATATAAATAATTATAAAAAAATATAGAAATATATAAAATTTTATAAAATATATTTTTTTTGCAATTAAACACACACAAACAGAAATAAAATATAAATATTTTAAAAATTTTATATATATAATATATATAAAATTATAAATATTTTATAATTAATATACAATATCTTATAATATATAAAATAGATGGGTATATATATAATATATATTTTTATAAATATATATATAATATAAATATATAATATTTAATATGATATATTATAAAATATAATTTTATATATATTATATATATATATAATTTTTTTAAAATATATAAAATAACAATATATATTATATATTATTTGTATTTATATATATATATATTTTATTATATATAATATTATATAATTATATAAAATATATATATAAATGTATAAAATATTAATATTAATATTTTAGATATATATAAATATTATATAATAAATATTATATTTTATATATTATAATATATATAATTATTATATAATGTGGTGTGTTGTGTGTGTGTGTGTGTGTGTGTGTTGTGCTTTGTGTGGTGTGTTTGTTGTATGTTTATGTATGTATATGTAAAATATATATTTTATATATAATATTTTTATATATAAAATATATATATATAAAAATATGGTGTGTGTGTGTTGTGTGTGTGTTGTGGGGGTGTGTGTGTGTGTGTCGGGTTTTGTGTGTGTGTGTGTGTGTGTGTGGTGTGTGTTTTGTATTTTAAAATATATATATAAAATATTTTTATATATTATAAAATTATATATTTTAATATAATATATATATATATATAAATCCATATGTGTAAGTAAAGTTACATGTAAGGTGCACAAAAACACCCCACCAACTCACTCCTTCCCTGTACACACACACAAAATTAAAAAGCCCTATTTTCCCTTTAGATTGTGAAAACCCCTCGGGGTTGGAAAAATTTCCCTTTCCCGTGTGCTCAAAATTGCAAACGTCTAAAAAGCGGGGAATTTAAAGGGACTCTCATATAATGTTTCACCCCAAGCGCATTCCCGTCTGTCATCTCAAGGCAAAAAAGTGAAAATGAAACAGCTTTTTATGTGTATTTATGTGTGGTGTGGCGTGTGTGTTTTATAAAAATATATATAAAATATATATTATTTTATATATATATATTATTATATAAAAATTTTTATATATTATATAATATATATATATCCCACACACACACAAAATATATTTAAAATTATATATATAATATATATAATATATATAAAATAAAAATATATATATATATATAAAATATATATATATATTTTATATATATATATATATATATATATAATTTTATAAATTTTACACACACACGAAAAAAAAACATTATATATATATTATCTATATATTATATATTTTAAAATATTTTATATATAAATATATATATATAAAAATATATATATATTTGGGGGTGTTGGTGTGTGTGTGTGTGTGTGGTGTGTGTGTTTGATATTGGTGTGTGTGTGGGGTGTTTGTGGGGTGTGTGTGTGTGTGTGTGGTTGGGTTGTGTGTGTGTGTGGGGTGGGGGTGGTGTGTGTGTGTTATATATATTATATCTTTATATTATTATATATAAAATATAAAATATATATATAATGTATGATGTATTTATATAAAATAATTTTAAACCACCCACACGCCTTTGATCTATTTAAAATTTCCCGAAATTCTGTGGAGAAATAAAAAAGGGGTCATAAGGTTTTTAAGTTTTAATTTATGTACTTTGGGGAATTATAGGGCATACAGGGAAGAAGTGGGGAATTTTCAGTATTTAGGCGGATCAAAAAAATTACGGGGATTTAATCAAAATACAAAATTTTAAAAAGGGATGATTCAATAAAATACGAATGAATAAATCACACGTTATAAAAAACCTCCCAAAAACCACTTGTATCTATCAAATCTCCCAAATCTATCTATACTATCTATGGTATTAGAAATAAATAGAACAATATAAAATAAAAAATTATTGGGTGTTTATTTTATATATATATATATATATATATATAATTTTAAAATAGATATATATAAATATAGTTTTTTAAAATGTATATATTTATTTTAAAATAGAATAAAATATATATATATAATATATAATATATATATATTATATATATATATATTATATTTTATATATATAGTATATATATATAATATATAATATATATATATATATATTTTATATTTATATAATATATATATATAATATAAAATTTTAATATATCTGTGTGTGTGTGTGTGTGCGTGTTGTGTCGGTTTTGTGTTGGGTTGGGGTGTGTGTATATTTGGGTGTGGGGTATTTTTGTATATATATTTTAAATATATATTTATATATATATATATTTTATATATATTTTATATTATATATATAATATATATTTTAAAATATGCAATATATACAAATATATATATAAAATATATAATAATATATTATATAAAATTAATATATATATTATATATTTATATATATGTGTGTGTGTGTGTCTGTGTGTTGTGTGTGTGTGGTTTTGTGTGGGTGGTGTGTGTGTGTGTGTGTGTGTGTGGCATATATTATTTTAATATATATAAAATATATATAATATATATATATATAAAATATTTTATTATAAAATATATAAAAAACATATATAAAATTTTTTCAATAATATATATTATTTTTAATAATATAAAATATATTATATATATATAAAAAAAAATATATATCATTTTAATTTTAATTATATATTTAAAATATATGTTTTATATATGTATAAATAAAAATTATATAGGTTTTATATATATATATATATTTTAGATCTATATATATATATATATTATTATATAAAATATATAAAAATATTTATATATTTTATATATATAAAATTATATTTATATTATATTTTATATAAAATTATAATATATATAAAATATATATATTATATTATATATATTATATGTAAATTTATATATATATATATATTTTTTAAATTAAATATATATATACTATTAAATTTTAAAAAGTTATATTTTAAAACCATATATAAAATCCCTATATATAAATTTTACCCCCCCAACCAGTTATTATATTATGTATATATATATTATATTTAAAATATAAAATATATATATATATATATATAAAATAATATATAAAATATATATTAAAATATATTTTTCGAAGGCATTGCTTCTTGTTTTGGGACCTTTCCCTGAACACGCATAGTTTTTACGGGGGCTTGACAAAAACACAGATTTCCCTGGGAAGGGGGGCAAAATCCAAAACCAAAAAAAACATTCCATGGGACCGTTTCCCGGGAATGTTGCGGGGTTATTAAATTTTTTTTCAAAAATCGTCTTTTTTTAATTTTTCTCTTTTTTTGTGGACGGGGTGGTCGTGTTTCCCAAAAAAGAAAAAAAAAAAAAAAGGGAAAGGGAAAAAAATTAAAATCTGAAATTTCTTTGGGTTTTTCCCCAAGCTATTTTTTCCCCAATAAATAAAATTGGCATTAAACGATAAGGTCTGTATTTTTGTGGTATATATTCTGTTTTAGAAAAAGGAAATGCAGGGGAAAAAAAAAATGATACTCGTAAGTTATTATATTTACATACTTGCTTTGCCCCTCTATCCTATTTCCCCTGCCATTCCACTGTAAATTTTGGGGTTTCGTTGTATAAAAACTTCCAAATCGCCCCATTTAAAACAGATAGATAATAGATAAAAAGACATAGCTAAGATATAATATGTGTGTGGGGTTGTGTGGGGTTGGTGTGTGTGTGGTTTTGGTGTGTTTTTTTTGGGTGTGTGTGTGTGTGGTGTGTTTGGTTGGTTGTGTGTGGGTTTTGTGTTTTTATGTGTGTGTTTGGGGTATGGGTGTGTGTCGATTCTGATTTAAATTAGACACAGCAGTCATCAGTCCCAAGCTTCTCTTTTGACGTGAAAAACCTTCCAAAGTAAAAAGTATTGATTAGGAAGCGTTAGCGGGGAAAAGTAGGTAGGGGGAAAAATTGCTCCCAGTGGGGGTTTCCGGGGGAAAGGAAGGAGGTAAAGGAGGAATAGAAAAATAAAAAAAAATCGGGAAAAGTGGGAAAGGGGGAATAAAGGGTTTTAGTAAAAAGGTAAAGAGAAAAGAATAAGAGAAAAGGGGATTAAAAGAAAAAGGGGAAGATGAAGAGCAGGAAATAATGCGAACATAAAAGGAAGATAGGAAGGGGGAAAACAGAATAATAAAAGAAAACAGGAATCATGGTAGGAATCAAATGTAAATAATAAGTTTTCCCAGAATTATAAGAAGAAGGAAAGACGGGATATAATAACGCGATAAGAATAGAGAAATCGGGGAATGGGAATAGAGAACCATGATCCAAATGAACAAAGAATTGTGTTTAAGAAAAAAAGAAGAGGGCCCAAAGGGAAAGGGGAGAGAAGGAGAGGGAAAGGCCTTTGTAGAAGGGAATAAAAAAAAATTATGATAAGAACCACGATTTTTTAATAAGAAGAACAAAAAAAAAATGACAAAAAGAATAAAAATTTTGAGAAAAAAAATCAGGTTTTACGATAAAAAAAAAAATTTAAATGATAAAAAAAAAAACAAAATTTATGGCAAAAAATCACATTTATGGTAAAAAACAAATTTAGAAAATGTTGAATAAAAAAAGGAGAGTAAGAAGTAAAAGAACGGGAAAGGGAGAAAAAAAAAAAAAAAAAAAAAAAAAAAAAAAAAAAAAAAAAAAAAAAAAAAAAACTATATATATATTTTATATTTTTTAAAATATATATATATATATATATATATATATAAATATAAAATATATCTATCTATTTTTTTTTCTTTCTATCATCTTTTCTTTTATTATTATAATTTTAAAAAGGGGGTGTGTGTGTGTGTGTTGTGGGGTGGGGTGTGTGTGTGTGTGTGGGGTGGGGTGGGTGTGTGTGCGTGGGAAATTTGAAAACTAAGAAAACCCAAATTTTTTTGGAAAGGCAAATTTGGGAAAAAACATGATGAGGGGGAATAAATAATTTTGTTAAAAAATAATGAAAGCAAAAATCAATTGGGAAATTTTCCAAGGGGCAAAAAAGAACAAAAAAGAATTTTAGGGGAAAAACCAAAAACAAAAAAAATAAAAAATAAGATCGAAGAAAAAGATAAGATAAAAAAAGAAAGAAAAAAAAGAATTAGAATAAAAAAAAAAAATTAAATTAAATCAAAATTAAAAAAGGAATGAGAAGGAAAAAAAGGGTTTTAAATTAATAAAAAAAAAAAAACTAATGAGGAAAATTAAAATTAGGATAAAAGGAATCAAGAAAAAATTTATAGACAAACAAACAAAAAGAAAAATTAAAAATCATAACGAGAATAAAGGAATAAAAAAAATAAAGGGGAATAAAGAATTCCCAAAAATAAAAAAAAAAAAAATTAAAAAATTAGAAAAAAAAATTGTAAGAATAGAAATAAGGAATTGTAAAAAAATAAAGAAAAAAAAGAAAGAAGAGAAAAATTCAGCTGGGGAAGGGAAAAAAAAGAATAAAATCATAAGAATAGTAATAAGTTTAAGAAATGCTGTAAGAGAAACGAAAGAATAGAAAAAGAAAAAAAAAAATATTTTATTTATTATAACTAAAAATTTATAATTATTTTTAATTAATGATTTTGTTAAGAAAAAGAGAATTACAAAAAACTAGAAACAAAATATAATATATTTTATATATATATATAAAATATATATTAATAAATTTTATAAAATAAAATAGAAAAAAAAAAAAATTAGAAAAAAGAAAAAGAAACAAATTTTTGGAATAAAAAAATAAAAACCCTGAAAAAAAGTGAAAAAATTTATAACCCAAAAAAAAAAGTAAACATTTTTGACAAAAAAAGTAAGATAAACATTTTGATAAAAAAAAAAAAAGGGGAAAATTATTTTGACAAAAAAAAAAAGATGAAAATTATGACAAAGGGAAAAAAAAAAAAAAAAAAAAAATCCTGACCCAAAAAGAAAAAAAATGAAAAATTTTGACAAGAAGAAAAAAAAAAATGTCAAAAAGATTTTTGATTATGAAAAAAAACATAATGGGGAAAAAATATTAATTAATTATTAACCCGGTGAGTTTTAAAAAAAAGAAATAGAGGAACAATGTACAAAAATAATAATTTTTATAAGAAGGGGGGAAAACCCTGATAATACGAGTAAAGGAAAGGGTGTAGAAAAGAAGGGGGAAAAAGGGTTTGTAAAGTATCTATCTTCTATTTTTTTTTGTCGTCTATCTATTCTATCTATTTTTCCCTCTATCACTATTTCCCTCTAAATGTTTTTCTATTTATCATCTTCCCCTCTATTTTGTTCTTTTATCTATCTATTTTTCTATCAAACTATTTTTTATTTCTTCCCGTCTATTTTTCTATCTTTTTACGGGTTTTTCCCTTTTTTTTTTTTAATTTTTTTTTAACTACCCGTAAAGTCTGTCATCTATCTATTCCGTCTATTTTCTAAAGTATCTCAAAGTTTTTTTCTCTATTATTTTAAAAGTACATGTATCTTTTATCCATCTTTTTACTTACGTATATATTTTTCTATTACCTACCCTTTTTGTTATTTTTCAATGTTCTCTCTTTTTTTCTATCATCTATCTTCTATCTCAAACACACACACACACACACACCCCCCACCACAACACCCACACACAATATATATATATATTAAAATATATATATATTATATTATATTATATATAATATTATATAAAAATAATATATATATATACATATATCTAAAAAATTTTTCTTTTCTAAACTATTATCTATATATATATTTTTTAAAATTTTATATATTTTTATATATATTTTATATATATAATTTTATTAAAATATTTGCGTGTGTGTATGTGTGGGGTGTGTGTGTGTGGGTGTTTGGTGTGTGTGTGTGTGTTTTGTGTGTTGGTCCCCGGGGGGGGGGCGCGATTACTTACGCATTTTACATGTTCTTTTTTTGGTTTTGTGTAGTGTATGAGTGGATTTGAGGGCCCCACAAAAAAACAAACATAAAAGACATTTACAAACGGGAAAAAATTCAAAACCCAAACCCAAAAAACAATAACAATAAAAAGCACTAAAAAAAATTTTTAACATAAAACAACAGGGGTGAAAAAGAGTTTAAAAAAGCAAAAAAAAAAAAAAACGAGAAAAAAAAAAAAAAAAAAGGGCCAAAAAAGAAATATATATATATATATTTTATTTTAAAAATAGATAGATAATAGATAGATAGATAGATAGATAGGGTAGATATAGATATAGAATAAAAAAACACAATAGAAAGAAAGAAAAAAAATCTACCCTGCAAACCAAAACGTGAAAAGCAAAATGGGAAATTTATAAATTTCAGATAAGATATTTTAGTTTTCCCCTTCATTTTTTCCCCGTGGGGCCCATCTACAAAAAGCTTTACCGGTTTTTAAAAGGAACCCCCACAAAAGAGGTTCCCAGTTTTGGGTTTTATAACTAGGGAGGGTATGTTGTTTTTTCATCTGTTGCAGCGAGAACCCGTCCTTTTCCGGGAGTTTTCTCCCCGGGCCCAAAGAATGAGGATCTCTGGGTTTCCCGGGAAACCCGCGCTCAACCCGAAACCGGGCATGGGACAAACAAAAAGGTAACCCGTAGCCAAGGGATCCCCACCCTTCTTGTTAGCACGCGATAGAGGATCCTCCCGAAAATGCAGAGTTTACCGGGGTGTTTGAGTTCTGTGGCAAAGATTTATAGGCTGGGGGTTTGGCTACTATGGGGGGTTTCCCCTTCAAGGGTTTGGGCCCCCCTAAGGTGTTTCACTTGGACCCAAATAAGGGAGGAGTGTGCCCGTTTTACAATGGCAGTCTCTGACCGATTCAAAGAACTTTAAAACCTGTGGACCCAGTTTCTCTGGGGAGGTTTTTTTCAAGCCGAAACACTCGAAGCACCCAGAAGGGCCATTGGGGTACGGGCCCCAAAAGGGAAGGCAGAATTCCCTCTCACGGGGGAATTTGAGGCCCAAAAAAGTGGGTTTGCAGGCTTTGGGTGAGGTGGCAATTTAGGTTTTTGCATCCCTCCTTTGGTTTCGTAGGGCCCCCGGGCCCCTGTGAGAAGGGACAAGGAACAGTTCTCAGGAATCTTGCTGAGGGGGGTTGAAGGGCCCATTTCTTGGGAAACGAACCCTTTGCCCCGCCTACCAAGCCCAGGGGGAAAGCTGAACTTTTAAACCCCCCCCCGCAGGGTGACTGCAGTCCATCAGTGGAAAGGACGGATCATCTCAGATCATGTTTGGGGGTTTGTGAACATTGGGCCGAGTTTTTAGCAGTTGTACCAGGTAGACCCCCCAACAGTTACTTGGATGGAAACGATGTAAAAATACCTTTCCGGACTCCCCCATCAGCGGGGGAACCCCTAAACCCAACTGAGGTTTTGGATGGCGATTTCCCAAACTGAAAAAGTGGGAGAGCTGCAGGCATATGTGATATTTCCCCGCTGAAAATTTTTAAAAAGGGTGGGGGGTGAACATATGGGGCCCGGGGCTTGCATAAGTCCTTTACTGCCCCTTTTGGCAGTCTGGGTTTCCCTTCCCCCTGGGCCTGCTGAGGGCGTGGTCATCCCCCTCGGAAGGGGAAAAAAGGGTTTTGTTGGGAAATGTAACAAATATCGTGGGAAATTCACTGCTCAGCATACCAGGCGAAATTTTTTGCCCAAAATTTTTCGGGAAAAAGGGTCTGCGGGCCAACCCACTTGAGGCAAACAGGGACGGAGCAAAGGGGGGATTTACTCCTCGCAAGCCACAATGGACCGAATACTAAAAGGGTTCGAGTAATTGTGGGAAAGCCCTTCCCTGAGTTTGGTCTTTGGGTTTTCTTACAGCCCCCTCGACCTCAAAAAGGCGGCTTTTTCCCCCCCGGGGTATCGGGAATCACCCTGGGGATTCTGAGACTTTAGGGGAATTCCGGAAAGCAGATTAAATTTGGCCCAATAGCAAGGTTTTTTAAACCCGGGATTGAAAAATGCCCGTAAAGTGGGGGTTTTGTCAAAATTCTTCCTGTTTTAAATGAGGGGTGAGGGAAAAACTTTGTCCCTTTCACCCAAAACTTTTTTAATTTCCTGTATTTGGGCTGGATAATGGGCAAGTACTAGCCCCAAAATCGGTGGGCAACACTAGGCAAAAAAAAAAGATCTCACCTTGACTTTACCGATGATATTTGCCATCCTATTTTGAGTCCCTGGAGTCGCTGGTGGCGGGGGGGGCCCCCGAGCATTTAGCAAAGGGCGAAGCCCTTTGGCCTAGAGGTTTAAAAGGGCCAAGGGCCAAAATTTAGGACTTTGGGGCCGGTTTTGGGAACCCGTTTATCGATCCATTTCTTGTGGGAGGACGTTGAAAATTACAGAGAGAAAATTGGTAGCATTGTCCTATCTCTGGGCTGGTTTAGACCAAAAAGTAATAGACGGATTGGTCCCGGCAAAAAATAGCAATTTAAAAACCCATCAAAAAGGGGATTTGGAGATGGGCGGTTTTGAAAGGGGGCCAAAACTACGTGTCTTCAAGGGGCCCTTTATACTGCCCCGTTTTGCTATATGGAATAGAAACCTGGATGCTATTCGGTGCTTTGGGAAACTCGGTCTTGATTCCTTTTTTCAAAAAAGTCCCTTCGCCGGATCCTGGGGGGAAAAAATTGGCAGGACCCCCGTGTCCCAACCCGGACGGTTTTACTTTGGATTTGGGGCCTGTCACTTGCCCTAAACCGGGATCCCCCCCCCCCCCCTAAAGCCGGTATAAAGGGGAACCCAGCCCCGTTTCCTGTGGGGTGACCCTGCCCCTTAGGTTGTCTCTCTGCGAGACAACCCGGGGGGGGGGGAAAGGGGCCCTGGGACCCAGGGGTCCCCTGGCTTTTGGGAAAACCGACGAGAACCCGTCCCCGAGGAAAAAAAGATGGGCTTGGAGACTCCCCAGGTTTGGGAAACGAAGGGTGGATGCGGCCCGCATGATGAAAGATGATTATGGTTATTATGTGTATTTTAAACTATTATTACTTGGGGGGCTTGGGGTATTTCCCATTGGGGATAAAATTTTTGTTATTACGTTTTACTATTATCATCATTGGGTTTTGGGGATTATTTTTATCAACATTAATACACCATTATTTTTTCTCCTCCCCCCTCCTCTTCTTTCCCCTTTCCTCCCCCTCCTTCCCCATCAAACATCATTATCATTAAAAACATTTTTTATTTTATTATCCTTATAAAGATTATCATTATTTAATTTTTTAAAATTTTTAAGGGTTTCCCTTTTTCATTTCGGTTTTCGTTTTCGTTATCGTTATGTTATCGGGTTTTCGTTACATTTTCATTATATTATCAAATTTTCATTATCTTATCATTATCTTATCATTATATTATCATTAAACATTATCATTTTAAATTAAAACATTATCATTTTTCAGTATCAGTATTTATTTTCAGTATCATTACTATCATTTTTTATAAATTTTATTTTTTGTTTTTTCATTCCCCTATCATTATCATTATGATAATAATAATAACTATTATTATTATTAATTATGTTAAATTTTTATTATTTTTATTGCTGTTGTTGTTTTTTCTGTTAACTCATTATTATCATTTTTCTTATTATTATTTTTATTATCAACTATTTTTATTTTGACTTTTTTTTTGTTATTATTTTTTTTTGCTTTTATTTTTTGTCATTACGTTAAATTTATATTAAATTTTTGTTTTTTTATTTTATCATCATAATCATTATTGTAGCTGTTTTTTTTTTTTGTTATCATTAATATTTTTATTATTATTTTTCATCTCTTCATAAACATCATCATCAAAACCTCATCACATCATTTTATTACCAGAATAATTTCATTATTAGTAGCAGTAATAGTTTGAGTAGTAGTAGGGTTTGTACCCGTTTTTACATCATTCTTCTTTTTCATAATATTATCATTTTAATTAACCCTTTTTTTTTTGGGTTTCCATTTTTATTATTGTTTTGCGTTTTTTATTTTTGATTTTTTATCAATACATTATTACTATTAGTAGTAGAGTTCATTGTCGTCATTAATTGTTTAAAAAGATTATATTCATTATTGTCCCCTTCATTATCTTACATAAAAACCATCACACCCCTTGTTTCGTCTTTTTGCAAAAAGGATATAAAAAAACCCGGGTAGATAAAAAAGATAGGGCAGATATATACATACACATAAATTCTTTAAATTGTTTCATTTCATACATAGTAGGAGGGGAAAGGATAAACGAGAGACATCAAAACAGAAAGATATTAAAAAAGGGCAGATAATTTAAAAGCAACGCCTCTACCCAGAATCCAACGCGGATAAAAAAAAAAAAGTCTCAGAAATAAGGCATAAAACGTGAAGGTCTCTTTAAAACGACTTCTAAGAGATCAAAGTCTTCAAGGGAAGTGGGGGCCCAGAGTTTTCGAGGGGGTAAATCGTCATCGTTCCCGGGGGAACGCCCATAAAACGTGGGGGACTTTCACTTTTTGCAAGGGGAACATGGGTGCGTTTTTAAAATATGAAAATTTGGGGGGGACGGAACTACATTTTGGGGGGGGAAGGGGGGGGGGGGGTTTGTTCTGTGTTCCTTTGGGGATTGGGGGGTAGAAGGGGGGGGGGGGGGGGAGTGGGTTGGTGAGGGGGAAAAGAAGGAGGGTGGGGCCAAAAGGGAGGGAAGGAACGAGAATGTTTTATTCATAAAAGAACTACATACAACATTGTAATAACAAACCCCACACCCCTACATACATACGCAAAACACAAAGCACACACGCGTGTGGGGAAATTTATGTCGAACAAATTGCAAGTGGAAAAACGAAGGGGAAATATAAAAAAACGCACGAAAATGCCGAAGGGCCCGCCCTTTATAATCCCCCCTTATGAAGCAGTAAAAAGGGGAAAAGGGGCCCTTTGGGTATTTGTGTGTTTTTTTTTTTCCCTTTCCCTTCGGTTTTTTTCCACCACACACAAACACCCCACACACAAAAAACACAAACACCCCAAAACACACACACACACACAAAAACACACACAAAGATATATATTTTATATATATATTATATATATATAAATTTTATATATAAAATTATAATATATATATATTATATATGTATTATTATATATATATATATATATATATATATATATATTTAATATTATAGTAATTGATATAATTTTATAAAAATATATATAAAATGTATGTATATATGGATAAATTTTAAACATACATACGTGTATGGGATGTATATATATGTAACATATATATCTATGTATATATATAAAATGTTTACAGATATTTTGTTTTATATATTAAATATATATTATTATAATAATTATATAAAAAATATATATATATTAAAATATTAATAAAACATATATTATATATATATATTAAAATATATATAATATTATTATAAAATATTAATATATTTTATATACACCCCACCCCACACACACACACACACAATAATAAAAATTATAATATAAAATATATATTATAAATATATAATATATATATATATATATATATATATTGTGTTTGTTGGGTTTTTGGGGTTTTGTGTGTTGGTGTGTGTGTGTGTGTGTGTGTGTGTTTTGGGGTTTTTGTTTGTTTTTGTGTGGTTTTGTGTGTGTGTAAAAGGGGTGGGGGTTGTGTGTGTGGGGGGTGGGTTAGAACACACACACAAACACCCCCACACACACACACACACACACCCAAAAAACACCACATATATATATTTTATAATATATTTATTTTATATATATATATATTTTATATATATATGTATTATATAATTTTAATATATATATTAATATATATAAAATAAGGTTTTTAATATATATATATAATATGTTTTATTTATATCTATAAAAATACCCGTGTATGTTTTGGGATATATATTAACTATTTTATATGTGCGTAAAATAATGTTAAAAGAATATTGTAAAACAATAAATATATAAAATTTTATATATATATTATATAATTTTTTTTAAAATTTTAATATATATATATATATATATATAATTTTATAATAATTTAATTTTAAAATATATATAATATATATATAATATATATATATATTTATGTAATTTGTGTGTGGTGTGTGTCCAAACACACACACACACCCCACAAACACACCCACACACACACCCCACAAACACCCCCATATATTATTTTAATTTTATAAAATATAATTTAAATATATATTTTAAAAATATATATTTTATATATATATAATATATATTTAATATTATATATTAAAAATAATATATATTATATATAATTTTATATATATATATATATAAAATATATACCCCACACATTGGATTTTAAAGTGTGTATATAAAATATATATTTTATTATATATTTTATAAAATATATTAAATATATTTATATATAAATAAATTTATATATATATATATATATATATATATATATATATAATACACATAAAACATATTGGTGATATATTATATTTTATTTATATTTTATATAAAATAATATATATATATAATTTTATATTTTATATATTATATTTTATATATATATATGTGTGTGGGTGGTGTGTGTGTGTGTGTGGTGTGTTTGTGTGTGTGTGTGGGGCCCACACACAACATATATATATATATTAAATATATATTTTATATAATTTTATATATATATAAATATATATTATATATAATATATATATATATACATTAAATATGAAAAAATATACTCCTACAAATTACTGAATCACTGAAAAGGAAGGAAGGGCCGTCTCATATTTAAAATTTTTTGAAAAAACACCACCAAAGGGTACACCCAAAATTATATTAAACCCCCCCCCCCCCTTCAAAATCCCCAATTTTGCAAAAGGGATCCACTAAAAAGGGTTTCATCCCGTCCCTCCACAACGAATAGCCCTAAAAGGGGGGGCGCTATAAGTAAAAGAGAAGTTTTGCTTTTTCTTTTCAAGAAGATTTTCAACAGGCATCGAACAGCGTCAAAAATAGGGGGGTACTCTGATAAATTAACCTTTTTCGCGTCGGGGTAAAGCCTGGAAAACTTTTTTCACAATGGTTTCTTATTGTTGTGGAAAAAGTATACGGGGTGATTTTGGGGTGTGTGTGTGTGTTTTGTGTGTGTATTTTGTGGTGGGGAAATTTTTTTATTTAAAATTTCTAACTGAAAATTTCCTTTCACTCACATTTCATAGTCTGCATTTCCGGGAGTGAAAAAAAATAGTTTTTTCAGTGATAAAAATATCCTGTGGATTGACATTTTGTAGAAACATTTTTTCAATGGGGGAAAAGATGGGGCGATGCGACGATACCTTTTTTAAACGAGCGTTTCCAGACTGAAGAGGAGGGTTTTTTTTGCGATTATTTTTTTATTATTAGCCTTATTATTTTTTTTTATTATTTTTTTCAGAATTTTTATTTTTATTATTATTATTATTATTTTATTAAATTTTTATTACTATTATTTTTTTATTATTATTATTATTTTTTTTATTTTATTATCATTATCATTTCATTTCCTTGTCATTTCATTTTTCATTATCCCTTTTCATTATTATTATTATTTTGTATTTGTAGTAGTAGTAGGGTTTTTCATTATTAATTTTTTTTAAAAATCATCATTATTTTATTTCTTCCAAAAAAACGAAAAGTTTTTAAGGAAGAATTTTTTTTTTTCTTTCTTTTTCTTTTTTGGGGGGCCCATTAATTTAAAAAAACGGGTTCTTTGGTTTTTTCCCCTTTATGTTTCCAAACGTATTTCCTGTACACAATGAAAATCAAAGTTTCTGTAAAAGATACTTATGCATCTATTTCAAAGTCCGAGCTTTTTAAACTTGTTGTTTTTAGCATTTTTAGCGGCAAATCCTCCCAAAAGGAGAAGAAGAGGAAAAAAAAGGAGAAGAATAACAAATTGGAGGAAAGAAGAAGAAGAAGAAGAAGAAAAGAAGAGAAAAGGAAAAGAAAATTTTAAAAAGAAAAAAAAAGAAGAAAAAAAAGAAGAAAAAAAGAAGAAAAAAAGAAAAGAAAAAAGAGTAGAGGAAGAAAAAAATGGAAAATAAAAGGTAAGCCAAAATTTGTATTGTCCTCAACGAAAGATGTTTAAGATCACGTGACAAAGAAAATGATAATTAAAAAACCTTTTGTTCACCTAGCAGAATCTAAATAAATTAAATTCCCTTTATAATTTTGAGAAAAAAAAGGGATATAAAAAATACGACAAAACGGTTTTTTCAACGTTTTTCTGTCTGCGGAGAGTCCCGAAAAAATATTTTTAAAAGTACAGCAAAGGCCCTTTTAAAAAAAACGAGACAAATTTAAAAATGTCTTCCGGGGGGCACCAAGACTAAGAGATGGAAGCGAAAACGGGGGGGGAGAGGAACCCTGAAACGAGAGATTATGCAACCGGGTTGGGGTTTAAAACTGCAGTTTTTTGCGTTCCCTTTTAAAATATTTTTTTTGGGCCCGTTTTTAAAATGTGGATGCTTCGAACTTTTTGTTCTCTCTTTTTTCTTTTAAGGAAATTTTCTTTTTTTTTTTTCTTTTGTTTTTTTCGTTTGAAATGGGGGGACAGATTTTTTTGGGAAAAGATAATTTCATTTTTTTTAAACCCCTCATTTCCCCTTTCCCTTTTCAGGGGCTCCCTGAAACGTAGAATTTTTTTTTTACGATTTATATTTTTGTGAAACTTTTCAAAAGACTAATTTACATCTTATCTATACTCTCCCGCTACCCCTCGGAAGAATGGGGTGAGGGAGGGAGGTAAGTAGGGAGGGGAGAGGGGAGAGACGGAGGAAGGGAGCCAGGGTAGAGGGGGTTTGAGGGGCGGCAAACATGAAAAACACACCCCAACCCCCACAATTTTGTGTTTTTGTGTGTGTGTGTGTGTGTGTATGGGTTTTTTTGGTGTTGTGGGGCGTTGTGTGTGTGGGGGTGTGTGTGTGTGTGTGTTTTTGGTGTGTGTGTGCTTGTTTTGTTTTTATGATTTTGTTTTTTTTTTTATGAAACCCCATATCAATTCTTTTAAAACCCAAAGTCTTGTTACCAAAACTCACACACGTGATCCTTCATTTTCCAAAAGCCAAAAAAAGAATTAAAAAAGCCTTTTTTCGTGGGTTTGGGGGGAAAGTCGTTTTGCCGCATTAAAAATACTCCCCCTTAAAAAACGGCCCTAAATTGTTTCGTTAGTATTTTGCTTGACTATTTTCCATTTTGTTTGATTTTTAACCCAACCTTTGAACTCCCCCTTTCCCTTTGGCCCGGGCCCTTTCCCGGATTTTTCCCGGGCCGCTTGCACATTTTGCCATTTTTTAGCTGCGAGTTTTCCCCTGGTTATTTTTATCTTTGTTTTTCCCGGTGTGGAGTTTTCTTTATTTGCAAAATATGAATGTGTGTGTGTGTGTGTGTGTGTGGGGTGTTTGTTTTTTGGGTTGTGTGTGTGTGGTGGGGTGTGGGGTGTGTGGGGGTTGTGTGTGTGTTTGGGAGGAATATAGGGGGGGTTTTTTATAGTTTTTATATATATTTATATATTTATATATAAATATATATAGATATATTGTGTGGTGTGTGTGTGTTGGGTGTGTGTGTGTGTGTGGTGTGGGGTTTTGTGTGTGTGTGCGTTTGGTGTTTTGGGTGTGTGTGTGGGGGTGGGGGGTGTGGGGTGTGTGTGTGGGTGTTTTACTTTTACACACAAAACACACACACACACACACACAACACAAACATACCCCAATATATAATATATATATATATATATATATATATATATTTTAAAAATAAATATAAAATATATATTTTAATAATAAAATAAATAATAATAAAAATAAAAATACTATAAAAATTAATAATAAAAAATTTTATACATCCCAATACTAATCCCTAATAAAACATATATATGTTAACACACACATAAAATATGTGTGTGGTGTATGAATATAAAAATATATATTATATATAATATATATATATATTTTATATATAATATATATATATATATATATTTTATATATATTATATATAGCACCCCACAAAAATCCCACTAAATATACTAAATTTATATTTCTCTTTGTCTTTTCTGTCTGTTTTCGGAAGATAAAAATTTGGTGCCCGCGAGAGAATATTTTTTTTTTGGCATCTCGAAGGCCCACCGATCCCCAAAGGACCAAAATTAGTCACCCGAACATTTCCCCTCCCGCTTTCCCCCCCATCGCTCGTGTAGAAATTCCCCTTTTTTTTTACGGGGGGGAACGAAGGAAAAAAAAAATTTAGGGAGGTTTAGGTGTTGTCGTTAAGGGTTTTTTTTTTTTTGTTGTTGATTTTTTTTGGGTTGTTGTTTTATTTTTTGTTATTATATTTTTGTTATTATCATTATAATAAAAATAATCACTGTGAGTTGTTATGGGTTATTTCCAAAATGTTAGTACACATTATTATTGCTTCGTTGTTATCTTTGTTTTTTTATTTACTTTTATTTGTAATTATTATTATAATCTTTATTTGTTTTTTAAATTACATTATTTTTGCTATTTTTTCCAAAAAAATTTTATGTTTGTTATTTTTATTATTTTTGGGAATTTATAATTAGAACTATTATCTTTGGAAAATTACTCTTTATTTCTTGGTTTTTGTGTTTTTGACGAAGAAAACAATCGAAACCGGTCAAATAGTTTTCTTGCTTTGGTTGAGGATATTTTTTCCCATTCATCCCTTTTTACACTTTTTGTCAACTGAATACGGGAAACCAATAATCTTTAATAATAATAACAGAATAATGATTTTCGGGTTCTTTTTAAACCCATGAGAAAAGAATTATTGGGGTTTATTTTCTACAGGGGAACTAAATAACCCCCCCTTTGTAGACCCCTTTAGTTTTAAAATAAACATACCCTGAAAAAGTTAGAAATCTATTATCATAATCATTATTTTTGGTTATTACTGTTATCATTATCAGTTATACATTACTGATATTTGACATTTAAATTAAAATTTTTACTTAAAAATTTTACAAATTTCAACTGTTTTTTATTCATTTTCCCTTTCCCAAAAAAGAATTCTTCCCAAACCCCAAATTTAAATTTAAACCCTTTTAATTATGAGGGGGCCCCCAAAAAAAAATTCCCATTAAAACTGACTGCCCGGGGATACATGTTTTATTTTAAACCCTCCAAAAGTTTTTAAAAAATTTCAAAACGTTTTTTTTTCCAAAAGTATTCTACTTCAATTCTTTTTCCCTTTTCCCCCAAAATCTACGAAAAAGAAAAAAAAAAATAAAAAAAATGTTTAATCCCGTTATTTTTGTGTTCCAGATATGGACATACATTATATAAACACACACACACTGTTTTTTCCCATTCTCAAAAAAGTCCTAGGAATTTTCTGTTTCTAGAAAGGGGTTCCCCCCAGTCCTGTTATAACAGCAAAAAACATTCAAATATAAAGTTTTTTAAATAAACCCCAATAGTTTTGAGTTAAAAAAAATAAAAAGATGATACCCTTTTCAAAAAAGTCCCTACCCTTTTAAATTTTGTTTTTCGAGCAGGCCAATTTTTTGCCCCTTTTTGAGGTGGTTTACTTGTTCTTTTGTCCTAAACATGGTTTTTCAACTTCACGAGGTTCGTTACCCCCCTTTTCTTAAAACTTTAAAAGTGAACCCCAAAGGTAAGTCTGTCCCCCAATTTTCCCGCCAAAATCCCCCTTTTCAAAAACGCTGGGTTTCAAAAACTTTTGACCTCCCCATTTTGGGGAAATTTGATTTGATTTTTTTTTGTTTTTATGATAAAACCCAAACACAAAACACACAAAACACAAAAAAACCACACACACCCCAACACACAAAACACACACACACACACACCCCACACACACACACACACCCACACACACACACACCCACAATACACACACAAAATAAACACACACCCCACCCCACACACACACACACACACACACACACCCACACACACCACACACACACACACACATATTTATATATATATATATTTTAAAATTATATTTTATATATATATATATATATTGTGGGGTGTGTGTGTGTGGTGTGTGTGTGTGTGGTGGTTTTGGGGTTTCCAGTTTATATAATTGTATAAATAAATTTATATTTTATATATATATATAATATATATATATATATATATAATATATATATATATATTATATATATAAAAATTATATTTATAATATATAGTATATATATATATATTATATTATAAAATATTTTATATATTATATATATATAAGATTTTAAAATATATATTATAATATATTTTAATATATATATTATAATATATATTTATAAAAAATAAAATTTTAATATATATATATATATATAAATTTTATATATATTTTATTTTAATATATATATATAAAAATATATCCCATATAATATATATATATAAAATATAAAAATTTTTATTTTTTAATATAATATAATATAAAATATATATAGATTTTATATAAAATATATTTGTGTGTGTGTGTGTGTGTGTGTGTGGGTGTGTGTATAAAATTTTATATTTTTAAAATTATATATATAATATATAATATTTTTTTAATATATATATTATATTTTATATATATATATGAATGTATATATAATTAGATAATATAAAAATTATATATATATATATATATAATATATATATATATTTTATACCCCCACACTTTTGGGTGTGTGTGTGTGGTGTGTGTGTGTTATCATAAAATATAAAAGCTCGGGTTTAGAACCCATACTTCTTTATAATAATAAGGTAATAAAAATGGTAAAAAATTAATAATAAAATAAAATAATAATAATAAAATAAAATAAAATAATAATAATAATAATAATAATAATAATAATAAAAAAAAAAATTTAATAAAAAATAACAGCAACAAACAACAAAACCCAAAAAACAATTTAAATAACGGGAAACAACAATAATAAAAAATTAGAAACAACAATAATAATAAAAATAATAATAATAATAATAATAATAGTAGAAAAAAATTTAAAAATTTAATAAAATAATAAAAAATAATACAAATAACAGTAATAATATTGTCAGTCAATTAGCAAGGACGAACTATCCCAAACATCTTTCCTCCCCTTCTCAGTCTTGTTACCTCCTTCCCTCTTCCCCGTTACTTATCTCTCTTTCCCTTAAAAAAGGGACGAATGCAGGCCACCCTAGGGGCAAAGTGGGGGAAACATATAGCCGGGTTTTTGAGCGTGTGGGTTTTTTTCCCTCGAGAGTGTACAGTGGCAGGTTTCCCCAATACGAAATCTTGATTTGCAGGTGATTTAAGACACAATTTTTCCCTAGAGTTTTTAAATTTTCTTTCCCTTTTTTTCCTTTTTTTGATTTCTTTATTTCATGTTTTTTTTTCATATCTTTATTTTATCTGTTCAAAGAATTCATATGGAATAGTTAATTATGTCAGATTCGCTTACTGCATAGCCGGCATAATAATCGTGTAATATTGAGATAATATTATTTTAGCATTGTCATTATTTTAATTTTTTGGGTTTTATGATTTTTTACATCGTGTATTCATTAGGTTGATTTAAAAAATGAAAATAAAAAATCAGAACGAGACTTAAAATTTGCCAATTGTCACCCAAACCTTATCCCCCCCAAATATGGATTTCAAAAGCCGTTTTGGGGAAAGTTTGAAGGGTTGAGATACAGAAGAGAAAGGGGAATTTTGGTTTTTTTTTTGCCTTTAACATTTTTAAAGCTTTGAGTTAAAACTTTAAAAACACAGCAAACAAAATTTGGACATAATACTTAATCATATGCCGCTTTCAATATGAATATCTAAATAAACTGTCGAGTAAAGAATAATGTATTATCAATGATATGCCTAAGACTGAAAGGAAATAGAGACCCACAATCTCTCTCACTGTTAACGGTTTTAGGCTGTTGTTTTTTTGGGCCCCAGTGGAATTTAGGATTCAAAAAGGGGGGTTCGGGAAAACGGGGAAAATAATGCCAAAAATGTAAGACAAGTTCACCCAGGAAAAAGGTTTCCCTTTAAATTTTGGGCCCTTTTTATGTAGCAAAGTCAGAAAGGGGTGTTTTTTGTTTTAAACCCCAGGGTATATCGGTTTTGTAAATAAAACTGCTTCTCCCTTCACTTTTTACTTGTTTTTTTATTCTCTCCTCTTTTTCTTCTCTCTCCCCTCTCTCTCTCTCTCTCTCTCCAAATTATATATATTATTTTATATATATTTTAATATATTATATATAAAAACACATAATATATATATATAAAAAACTGTGTGGGTGTGTGTGTGTGTGTTTTGTTTTGGGGGTTTTGTATGTGTGTATTTTGTAAAAATGTTAAGGAGAGAGGGGAAGATGGGAGAGAGAGAAAAGGGGAGAGAAAAGGTGATGAGAGAAGGGGAGGGGAGAGGGGGGAAAGGGAGAGGGAGGGGAGGGGAGGGGGAGGGGAAGAGAGAGGAAGAAAGAGAGAGAGAGGGGAAAGGGAAAAAAAGAGAGGAGAAAAGAGAGAGGAAAAAAGAGAGAGAGAGAGGGGGAATGGAGAGGAGAGAAAGAGAGAGAGAGAGAAAGAGGCTGTGGGCGGATAGGGAAAGAGGGAAGAGGAGGGGAAAGGGAAAGAGGGGAGAGAGGAGGGGAAAAGAAAAAAAGAGAGAGAGAGAGAGAGAGAGGAGAGAAGAGGAAGAGGAAAAGGGGAGAGAAGAGAGAGAGAAAAGAGCCGAAAGAGAGAGAGGGGGGAAAAAAAGGAAAGTAAGAAAGAAAGGGAAAGAGAGAGGGGGGGGCTGATTATCTTTCCATAGAAGAGCAGCTGTGGTATGAATGTATTTGGTTTTCCCCAATTTCACAATAAAGATTCTTTATAGTATATATGCTTTTTTATGTTTCAATGCTATTTTTAAAGTTAAAAAAGTTCAAATAAGGTGGAGATAAAAGGTAATGAAATTAGAAATAGTTTTCCCATGTTTTATTATTTTTATTATTGATAATATCATCATCATTGTTATCATTATCAATACCTATATCATATCAATATCATCATCATCATCATCTTCATTTCATTTTCATCATTTTCATCATCACCCATCACCCTTTTTTCATCATCATCATCATCATATCATCATAAATCATTGTACTACTTTTGTGGGTACACCATTATTATTTTCTTAATCATCATCTATAAAAAACAACAAAACAGGAATAATAATGAAAATTTCCCAAACCAAGAATAAACCTTTCCCCCAATAGAATTCAAAGACAATTAAAATCTCAAATCACAGTTTAATCAGGACGGGAAAAACCTGAGATTCGAAAGCTTCCCCAAACCCTAGAAATCTGAATCACTTTTCCGTTTTCCCTTCCCGGGATCTGGCCCTTTTTTGGTATTTTGGTTTGAAGCTCCAATCAGAAGTTTCGAGGGATTGCTTCGAACAGCGAAGCCCTGCCCCAATAAATATTTTAAATTTCCCCTCGTCACAAGACCCAATCAGGAGGGCTTGCCCCTTTGGGCCCAATCATCGTCCCAGACCTTTGTTGCAAATTCTGTTCAATCCCCCCTATTTTGGAACGGAGGGAATTTTTTTGTTTTTTTATATCAAAATAATCGGGTTAAAAGGATAGTGACAAGGAATTGCTTACGAAGAAAAAGGAAAAATTTTATGTTTACTGATCTTTTAAAAAATTTTTTTTTAAAAAATTACGGAAAGTTGTGGGCTAGTTTTTTAAGTAATACAAAACCATACACGCGCAGGCACACGCGGCACAGCCCCCACACACACATACACACATGAAAAAAGGGAAAAGAGAGGAGAGGGAGAGAGAGAGGGGGGGGGGGGGAGGGAGGGGAGAGGGGGTAGATGATAGTAGATAGATAGATAAAGAGAGAAAAGAAAAGAGGAGAAGAGGGGGGAGAGAGAGAGTGGGGGGGGGGAAGAAGAGAGAGAAAAAAGAGAGAGAGAAAAGAGAGAGAGAGGGGAGGGGAAGAGGAGAGAGAGAGGGGAGAGAAAAGGGAGAGGAGAGAGAGAGAGAGGGGGGGGGGGGGGGGGGGAAGGTGAGGGGGGGGGGGGGCCTTCTCACAGCATAGATGAAAGAAAAAAATTCAATTGGGAAATTTTTTTGGAGGGTTATTAACTTCTTTTGGGGAATATTTTCAACATAAAATAACATTTATGATATTTTTTTGAATGGATTATATTTAGTAATAAGGGTAATGAAAAATAACAATACTTATACACCCACCAAATATAGAAACGGGTATGAATGAAAATTTAAATATCTACATCCCTTTTAAAAGATGTTTTTAAGGGGTTTTCGTTATTTTCTTGTCAGATATACGCGTTCATGATGAAATATAATCAAAAACCGGTTGGGCTGTGGAGATATTTAGGGAAGTGGTAAATTTTTGAGAAAAAAAAGGGTTTGATGATGAAAAAAATAAAAAATTTTAAAAAAAACCCAACAAAATGTTAAATAATGATAATAATAATAAAGAATAAACACAATAATAATGATATATAAATAAAAAAAATAATAATGATATAAATATATAAAATAATAATAAGGAAAAAAATAAAAATAACAAACAGTTATGTTTTTTCCTTCTTTATTGATTAAAATCTTTTAAAATGTATTTTTTAATAAGATATCATTTTTTTTTTAAAAAACCAAATATACCTTTCCCCTAAAAGACGATCGAAACAAAAAAAAAAAAGAGAACGAGAGTTTTTCGATTCCAGTTTGGATTTTTGATGCGCGGGTTTTTAAATAAACTTTTTTTATAGATCCCTCTTTTAACCCAAATGTTCAAATTTCAATTGGGTTAAGTAAGCTGTGTCTGTGTGTGTGTGTGGGGGGGGGTTATATGTGTGTATGTGTGTATGTGTGGGGGGGTTGTGATTGTGTGTGTATGGGGGGGGGGGGTGATTATGTGTGTGTGTGCGTGTGTGTGTGTGGGGGTTTTGGGGTGTGTGGGGTGTGTCTGTAGTGTGGTGTGTTTTGTGTGCCCTGTATGTGTGTGTGTGTGTGTGTTGTATGGTGTGTGTGTGTGTTTTGGGATGTGTGTGTGTGTGTGTGTGTGCACGTGTTCGCGCTGAGCGCGCGGCCCGCAGTGTTTTGTGTGGGCAAGCGTTTGTACGGGGTTTTGCATGAGTTTGCTTTCCACAATTTCACAAGTTTTAAACAAAGGGGAACACCCCAAATAAAGGGAATAAAATTTACCGAAACACCCAAAAATTCGCCCAAAAAACCGGGCCCCTTTATAACCCCCCCATTTAAACGAGCGACGAGTTTCTGATGACCACCCCATTTTTATTTCCCTGAACTTATTGGAACCTTTAAACCTGCCGTTTTTCCCCTCCCCTAAGTCCACTAACCCCTCAATTCACCTTTTCCCTTTCCCCCGGGGAGGTTGTTTGTGACCAGGAGAATTTAGATGATCAGCATTGATAATTTTTTTTCCATCCATCAAAACCCCCCCCGGGGGTTTTTCCATTCAGATATTTTTAATCAAGCTAAAAACCCAGGGGTTTTGGGTCAAATTTGGTGTTTTATAGGGAAATTAAATTTATGAAAAAATTTGATTATCCCGGGTTTGAAAATAAAGAAATTTATAACCGAAATTTTTTCATATAACGTTTCATCATTATCTTCCCTAATTTTTATAAAAATCACCCCAATCAAAGGGTTATCATTTTTAATCTTCACCCATAACACCATCACCATATCCCCGGGTCACACCACCAACCATTATCACACACCCACATCAATCACCACAAATCTTTTATCATCATCATAACCTCATCATCTTTAAACCATCAACATCACCCAATCACCATCATCATCACCATCCATCATCTCATCATCATTCATCCCCATACCCATCAGCCCCAAACCATTATACATATAAAAAACAAAAAAAAACAAGGAGCCCCTAAAAACGTGTAAATCCCTTCCCACAAGCGCGAAAAGGCTACAGAATAAAAAAATTTAAAGGGGTTTCCCAGTATGAAAGGGACCCAACGGAAAATGCTAAAGCAGAATCCGGCGAAAAACCCCAAGGGGGACTTTTTATAAGGGCCCAGCAACCGAAAATCCATTCCATTTTCGGAGATTATTGAAAATTAGGGGGAAAAAGGGGGAAAGGGGGTTTTTAATTTTTGGGGATTTTTAAAATTTTTAATTTTTATTATTTTTTTTTTTTAATTATTAAATTATTATTTTTAATTACATTATTATTTTTAATTTATTATTATATTATATTTTTTATAAAAAAATTTATTAGTACATCCCATCTTTTAATTACTTTAACCATTAAAAAGCAGCAGTTGGGTTATAATCCTTATTACTCCCTTTATTTTTATCATCGTCATTATTTTTTAAAATTTATTAATTATTTTTTATTAGTTTATTATTATCACATTTTTTATTATTATTATTTCATTATTATTAGTATTTATTATTATATTATGTTTTATTATTTTATTATCATCATATCTTTCATCGTAAGGGGGGGGCCCCATTATTATTATTTTCTATTCTATTCTTATTGTCTTTATTTTTGTTTTTCTTTTAGTATAAACTTTACATTATTTTTGTTCTTTTTTATATTTCAAAACTATATTATTATAAACATTATTATTATATATGTTGTGATTATTATTATTAAGGGAATTTTAATTTTTTTATTTTTATTATTCTTTTTAAATTTATTATTATTATTACACCCAAAATCATAAATTCATTATCTTTTGGTCTTAAAATTCTCATTTTAGATTACTACCCATTGATATTTTTACAACAATAACAATTATTATTTTATAAAAAATTTTGGGTAATGAAATAATAACAATAAAATAATTTTTATTATTATTATTTATTATTTTTATATTTTTAAATTATTATATTTTTATTATTATTATCCCCTTTTTTTTTTATCATGTTACTATCATTATTATCATCAAAAATTATCATTATTTTTTAAACTTTTTTATTTTTTATTTAATTTTTTATCATCACCCCTGACTTACCACTTTCTTTAATACTACTGCTACCATTTTTGTTTTTGTTATTTAAATTAAATTATCATTATTTTTTTTCTTTAAAATAAAAATACTATCACCTTTATATTTTCATTATCTTTGGGAAATCATGGGGGTTTTTTATAAATATATATATATATATATTTTATATATATATATATATATATATAAAATTATATATTTTATAATTTTTAAAACAAAATTTTATATTATATATTAATTTTATATAAAATATATATATATATATATATATAGATATATATATAATACACACACACACACACAACACGTGGTCTGAATACATAATATGTTTGTTTTGTGGTGTATCCCCAGACGGGGTCGCCCTAAGGGGGGGTTTTCCCCTGCGAAAGGGGTAACCCAAAATTCCCGACGCCGACGCTCCACGCTTTTGATCTGGGGCCCACCTAAAATCTAAAAAAAAGGAGGCGAATTGTGAACCGACACTTGGAGAGTATTATTTGTTTAGTGGAGGATCGGGACAGACGGATCTTTTAAAAGGAGACAAATGTCAAACGATCCCTGAAGTTTTATTGACTATCAGGGGAGAGGTCCCACGGGCGGAGGGGTATTTCCCCATGTGGGCATATGGACTGGTTTTTTTTAAAAGCGGACCCCATTAAAAAATTAGTATAATTTTCATGTTTTACATATTTGGGGCAAATTATATATATTATATATATATTTTTATTATATATAAATAAAATTATAAAATTTTATAATATATTATATTATATTATATATTTTATAAATATTTTATATATATATATATATATATGAAAGTATATTTTTTGTACATAGTGTAAAAGTATGTAACTATATATTTTATATTTTAAAATTATATATATATAAAATATTTTAAATTTTAAATATTATATATAAAATAAAATATATATATATATAATATTATATATATATATATTATATATTATAATTTATATTTTAATATTATATATATGACAAATGTGAAATATACTTTTCATCCCTAGACCCATACTTTAATATCTAATTTTAAATAAATATATAAATAAATAAAATGAATTAATAATATTTTATATATTATATATATATTTTATTTAATAAAAATTTATATATTTTTTAAAAATATATATATAATAATTTTTTATTTTATATTTTATATTTTGGGTGTGTTTTGTGTGTGTTTGAGTATGTGTAAATATATATGTGTATATGTATGTGATAATAATAGGGTATATACATATCCCTTTAATATATATAATTTTAATAAATTTTAATATATTATATATAATTTTTTAAAATTATATTTTTTTATTTTATATATATGTATGTAAAATAATTTTAATATATATTATATTATATTCCCATATTTTATTTTTATAATATTATATATTTTATATATATTTTTTATATTTTAAAATGTAAAAACATATTTACCAAACAATATATATTTTCCGGGGGGTTTTTGGGGTTTGGGGGGGGGGGGGAAAAAATATATATTTTATATAAATATATAAAATATAATATATAATTTAATATAATAATATATATATATATAAATACACCCCATATATATATATTTTAAATTAAAAATATATTTTTATATATATATAATATTAATTTTATTTTTTTTTTTTTATATATATGAAATATATATTATTATAAAATATAAAATTTTATATTTATATTTTAAAATATTATATATATATATAATTTTAATATGAAATAATATATATATATATACATATATATTATTTTAATTATATATATTATCTATATATATATATATATAGATATTATTTTAATATATATATAATTTAAAACATACATCCCTACATAATACAATAAAAAATATTTTATAAAAAATATATATATATATTTATATATTATTATAATATATATATATATATATAATATATATTTAAAATATTAGGGATACACAAAATTAAAATTGTTTCCTGTATATATAGGGATATGTGATATATATTATATATATATTAAAATATATAAAAATTTTAATATATATATTATATAATATAAAATTATATTTTATAATAGTATATATATAATATAATATTTTTTTTTTATAATTTATATATATATATTATATATAAAATTATATATATACTAAAAATTTTATATAAAAATAAAATTTTTTTTATTTTTTTTTTTTATTTTTTTTTAAAATATTAATATTTTATAATATATTGGGGTGGGGGTTGTGTGGTGTGGTGAAAGGGGGGGTGTGGTGTGTGTGGTGTGGTGTGTGGGGTGTGTAGGTGTTGTGTGTGTTGGTGTGTTGTGTGGGGTGTGTGTGTGGGGTGTGTTATGGGTGTGTGTGGGGTGGGTGTTTGTGTGGGGTGTGTGGGGTGTTGTTACCTGTTTAAATAAACCGTAAAATTTTAAAAAAACAGAAAAAATTTGTTCAAATTTTTGAGCAAGGATAAGTTTTGGGGGAAAAATTATAGCGTCTATGCTGGCGTTTTTTTTCATCTATAATGTCATTGTTTTTAGCACTGGGCGACCCAAAACAGGGGTTAACTCTATAAAAGGAAATTAAAACAAAGACTCCTGATATGAAATAAGGGAGTTAGTTTTTTTTTCTTTTTTCTCTTAGTTTTTCAATAAACTTTTCCTTTTAAAGAAAAAACATAAAAGGAAAACTACGGGAAAATTCTGGGCCCAAAAAAAAAAGGCTAAAATAAGGGAGGGACACACCAACACATGCCCCAAAAACACACACACTACAACCCCAAAACACAAACCCACCCCACACAGGGGCACACACACACACACAACACACACACACATACCAAACAAAAACACACAAAACCCCCAAAAAACCAAATATTAAAAATAGATTTTAAAAATAGATATAATAATTTTTGGGGATAAATAGAGATGAAATAATAAGAATAAAAAATAGGGACACACACACACACACACACACCCAAAAACATATATATAATATATAAAATTAAAATAATAATATAATAAATAAATAATAGTATAAAAATAATTTTAATAATTTATATATCCAATTAAATAAAAAAAAAAAAAAAAAAAAAAAAAAAATAATAAAAAAATTAATTTATATTATAAAAAAATTAAAAATTATTTTAAAACACAAACACACACACACAACACAAAACAACACACACCCCAAAAACAAAACACACAAAACCACACACCCAAAAATTATATAAAAATAATAATAATATATTTTATATATTAATAAATAATTATTTAATAATATAACACATAACACACACACAAAAACACCACACACACACACACACACACCAAAACACAAAAATAAACACACACACACACACCCCACACAACCCCACAATAATATAAATATTTGGAAAATTATATTTTTAATATAATATATTAAGGGTATATAATATATAAAGTTTAGGGGAAAAAAATGGACAATATACCATACATTTATAATATATATAAAAATATAAATTTTATATATATATATATAATTTTAAATATAAATATATTATAATTTTATTATAAAAATATAAAAAATAAAAATATAAAAATAATATATTAATATAATATATATCTTTTAAAACAATAAATTATATATATATAATAAAATATAAATAAAATTTGATAAAAATATATTAAATAATTGATATAAAATAAAAATAAAAAAATAATAGGTGTGTAATAATAAAAAATATAAATTGATAGTAGGGGGAAAAATAATACCCCAAAATATAATATTAAATATATATATATTAAAAATATAATTTTAATTTAAAATGTAAATAGATATTTTATTATATATTATATATATAATATTAGATATATAATTTTAAAAATATATTATATATACTTATATATATATATAAAAATTTTATAATAAAAAAAAAAATATATATATTTTTATTATATATATATTTGTTTATATAAAAATATATATTTTTATATATATATATTTTTTTTTTTTTTTATAATATATATATTTTATATATATAGATATTAAATAAAATAAGAAAATGAATATATATTATATATTATATAATTTTATAAATTATAATATATATATTTTAATAAATTTTTATATATAGATTTAATATATAATTTTATCGATAATAAAATTTTATAATAAAAATATATATATATATATTTTATTATTATAGAATATAATATTATATTAGAATATTATATTTTATATATATTTTTTTAACCCCGACCCTTACAAAATATATATATATTTTATATATATAATAAAATTTTTTTATATATATATAAGAAATATATATAATTAAAAATTTATATATTAAATTTTTGGCCCTAGATATATTTTTTATATAAAGATATATATTAATATATAAAAATATATATATATATAATTATAAAAGAAAATATATATAAAAAATATATATTGTTTTATGGTAAAAATAAAATTTTAAAAAATATAAAAAAAAAAAAAAAATTAAAAAAAAATAAATTATATATAATATTTTTGAATTTATATATATGATATAACAAATAAAATAAAAAAAAAAAAAAAAAAACAATAATACCACACACACACACACACCAAAGATATATATATATATATATTTTATTAAAATTTTATACTAAAAATATAAAATTTATATAATTATATATTATATATATATATATATATAATATAAATACGCCCCACACAAAACACCCATCCAATTAAATAGAATATAAAAATATATATAATATATATAAAATAATAATAAAATTATATATATATAATTAAAAAAAAGATAGATTTATATAATAAATATTATATAATAATCCATATATATATTTTAATAATAAATAAAAGAATTTTAAAATATATATGATAATTATATAAAATATATATAATATATATAAAATATATGTTTTTTTTTTTTTTTTTGTTGTGGGTGGTGTGTGGTGCTTTGTTGTGTGTGGGGTTTTTTTTATTTTTAATATTTTAAAATATATTATTAGATATATTTTATATATATAAATATAATATATATATTATAAATATTTTATTAATTAAAATTATATTTTATAATTTTATATATTTTAAATAAAAAAATATTATATATATATAATTTTTTATATATTTTAAAACCCTGTTTTTAAATTGACAAATGTCTAAAAGGTTTTTGAATTTAAAAAATGGGAAAATCTTTTATAATTTATGAGATGTATTTTCCTAAATCTCTTTTAATGTGAAGATATTCATTCTCATTCATACCTTACACACACACACACACACACACACACACACACATAAAAACAAACACACATACAAAATTTTTATATATTATATGTAATTTATATATATTATATATATTTTTTTTTTTTTTATATTTTATATATATTATATAATATATATATATTATAATATAATATATATATATATTTTATAATATATTAATTTTTATTATATATATATTTTTTTTTTTTTTATATAATAAAAATACTATAAAATAGTGTGTGGTGGGTTTTTGTGTTTTGGGGGTATGGTGTGTGTGTGGGGTGTGTGTGGGGTGTGTGTTTTGTGTATTTTGTGGTGTGTGTGTGTGTATGGGGTGGGTTGTGTGTGGTGTGGGTGTGTATGTGTGTGTGTGTGTGTTGGTTATGTGTGTGTGTGTTGGGGTGGTGTTGTAAGTGTGGTGTGTATGGTGTGTGGTGTTTGTAAGTGTGTGTGGTGGTGTGTGTGTGTGTGTGTGTGTGTTTTTACCTGTTTAAATAAAACCCTAAAACTAATTAAAATTAAAATAATATTAATATTGAAAAATTTTTAATAAGAAATTTTAAAAAAGAGGGGTTACATCCCCTTTTAAAAACCACACACACACACACACACACAAACACACACACACACACACACACAACACAATTAAAATATATATTTTATATATATATAAAATATATATATATTTTTTTAATGATATAAAATAATATATAATATATATATATATATGGGATTGTATATTGTAAAATAAAAAGATAAAGTTTGGAACAGTGTTCGGTAAGCCTCACAGGTCCGGGCTTCTTTCCCGGGGCAAAAACCTTTGGGTTTTAATTAAAAATATTTGGGAAAAAATTTATAAGTTTGTGTTCTCGTAAAATTTATGCCAAGTGGGCTGTTTTCCCCTTTTTCTTTAAATTTTCCCCCCGAAAATTTAATTTCTTTTCCTCTCTCTTTTCCCCCTACTTTTCTCTTCCCCTCCCCTCTCTCTTCTCTCTCCCTAGATAAAAAATAATATAAAATATATATATATTATAAATAAAAAAAATATATATATAAAAAATATATTTTGTAATGTATATATACGTATATATATTTTATATATATATATTATATTTATATTATATAATTTTATATTAAAATATATATAATAAAATATTTTATGTTATGATATGTATATGTTATATTTTATATATATATTTTATTATATATTATAATTATATTATAAAATATATAAAATATTATATATATTAAAATTTGGTGTGTGTTTTGGTGGTGATGGGGGCGTGCCCCTCGTGTGTGTGTGTTGTGTGTGTGGGGGTGTTTTGTGTGTGTGTGTGTGTGTTTGTGTTTTCTGTATGGCGTCTTTTGACGCGCCCCCCACCTTGATTTTTAGTTCAGTTCGTCATCTGAATTCAGATTTTTCTTTCAATGTCGATTTTAGCCCATTTGCGTGTCTTTAAAAAAACTACCCGGGGCCCCCCTGATAAATAAATCTACGGGTTATCCCCCCACTTTGGAGCCCCAAATGTTTTTTGGAAAAGCGAATCCGTGACCAATCATATTTCGATTCCCCCGTTAAACGAACCAATCAGCATGCCTGACCGAGGGAGACAATCAGCTGAGTCGCTTTTCTTTGAGACGGAGGAGGAAAAGTGGATTCTTTTTCTTTTTTTTACATTTCCCTATTTCTATTTTTTCTCGAAATATCAGGAGAATATCTGTAGAATATATCCAAAATGGGTGTATGTGTGTTTTTCCCGTTTTTATAATAATATTTTTAAATTTTAATAAAATAATATATATATATATATATATAATTTTATATTTTTTTAATTTTATATATAATATATATAAATTTGAGAGAGAGCGGGAGAGAGAAGAGAGGGGAGAGAGAGAGGGGAGAGAGAGAGAGAGAGGGGAGAGGGGGAGAGAGAGAGAGGGGAGAGGAGGGGAAAAAGAGAGAGAGAGAGGACAGAAAGAGAGAGAGAGGGGAAAAGAGAGAGAGGGGAGAGGGAGAAGAGAGAGGGGAGAGAGAGGAGGAGAGAAGGAGAAGGGAAAAAGAAGAAAAAGAAAAGAAGAAGAAGAGAGAGAGGAAAAAAAAAAAAAAAAAAAAAAAAAAAAAAAAAAAAAAATATAAAAAAAATATATATATATATATATATATAATTTTTATATATATATATAAAATATTATATATATATTTTTATATATTTTATATTATATATATATATATATTCATGTCATAATCACAAACATTTCAGTCACTCAATGGAATAAAAGGCACGGCCCCCTTTGTGATGGGTTTTTTTACCTCCAGCCCACGAGAAGGGGGGGTTTCCCTACATAGAGGGTAGTGGAGTTTTACTATAGAGGCCCTAGTGGAGTATACTATCAGAGGGTCAGTGGAGTATACTATCAGAGGGTCAGTGGAGTATACTATCAGAGGGTTTAGTGGAGTTTTCTATCAGAGGGTCAGGGGGAAATATAAATATCAGAGGGTCGTTGGGGGTATACATCAGAGGGTCAGTGGAGTATACTATCAGAGGGTCAGAGTAATGCCTCGTCTATAATCAAATCTCAACACTGGTTTCTCAGATTCAGGGGGGATTTTCAGAACTTTTGCCCGCTGTACTAGTTTTATTTTAGGTAAAATATTACAAAATAAATAAATAGATAAAATAAAAAATGAATTAAAAAAAAGAAAAAAAAATAATAAAACATAATAATAATAATAATCTAATAAAATGTTAGGAACTGATGATGATCCAGGAAGCAAATGTCGATAAATATATACATGTTTGTGTGTGGTGGGGTGTGTGGGTCCAGATATAAATTGGAAAAAAACAATATATTCCCTTCTTTCTTAAATTTGCTAGTTTTGGTATTTCATGCACACAAATAATTTAAGAGAATCGTTTCATAACAGACTGCATCAATCGGTTATTATATCAATTATATGTAAATAAAACATATAATGAGCCCATTTATTTAAATTTTTACATATTTTTTAAATTTTTATCAAACCCCTTTGTATCATTTTTCCTTTTCATTATTTAAAAACTAATAAAGTTATTATCCCAATATCATTATTTCATGGGCATTATTTATTATTTCTTTGGGACCATTAAAAAATCATTTGTAAATTATTTTTTAGTGGGATTATCCCCTAAAAAAAAAGGGTTAAAACAAATCATTATCGGGGGGCCCAAATTTTTATTGGGGTTTCTATTTCTTTATCATTTCATTATTATTTTTAAAATTATTTGTATTTTTATTAGATTATTATTTTTATATTAATTTATTAAGGGATTATTAATTTCAATTATTATTTTTATTTGTTTTTTATTAAATTGGGGGGTTGGGGGGGTTTTTGGGTTGTTGTGGGTATCAATTCTTTAAATTATTCTTATTTTTATTTATTATCCCTTATTTTTTATTTCCCTTAAATTTTTATTTTATTTCTTTTTTTTTTATCCATTTATTATATTATTATTATCATTTAAACATCATAATCACATCATCATCATCTCATCTTTTATCATCATCATCATCCCTCATTATCATTATCATTATCTATTTTTCATTATCAAACATAAACCTATATTGGCCTTTTTTATCATTTTCAAACATTTTTATTATTATTGTTATTATTATTATATTATGATTTTTTTATTATTATTATTGAATATTACAATTATTATTATTATTATTAATATTATTGTTTTTGTTGTTATTATTATTGTTATGATCATTATTATCATTACCATAATTATAATAATTATTTATATTACTATTTCAAATTAATAACTGGGCATTATCTAGTACAATAATGTTCATGTCTGGATTGGACAAGCCGAAAATAATTTCATCTTACGTAATAAGTAAATAAAGATTATATGTGATAAAAAACAAAAACAAATATTTTGACAGTTCTGTTACCCCACGTCTTCCAGAATACTTTCTTTAGCTGTTAGTTTCCTTCCATGGCCGGGACTTTAGAATACTGTTTACCTTTGTTGCCGCAAAGATGTACTCTACACTGAGTGCATCTTGAGGCTGCTCTTGACTCCACGTTCTTTTTCTTCTTGTTTTCCTGGCAAACATTTCACCTCCCCCCTCCACTTGTCCCTTTATGCAAAAAGTCTTGTTGCCCAAATCTTACAGATTTAGGGCCCCTTTGGGGTTTTTTGGGGTTTGGGGGCCCCTTGTATTACATGCTCTCAGAATAGGCGAGGGGACCCCTTTCTTGGGCCTGCCCCGGGAAGGGCTTGATCCCCCCCCTCTCGGCCCTTTAAAATAAAAAGTCACAAAAACGATTATGGGGAAAAAATTTTTCACCCCCCATAAATTTTTTACGATGAGAAAATTTATACGTTTTCCCCTTTTTTAAACCCTTTCAGCGGGAGACCCAATGCCTTTTATTTAAGGGTATTGCAGTTTGGATTACTATATATAGGAGTAAAATTTTAGTCTTTTTCCATTTAATTTTTCCCTTTTTGTTTCCACCATATATAGGCATCTTCCATTCAATTTTCTTTCTTTTTGAGGCAGGTTGCCGATCATGCTTGTTACCTGCACTTATAAGGGTGTTGTAGTCTTCGACCATATATAGACAAAATATTATTTCTTTCTATTCATTTTTCCCTTTAAATTTTTTAATGTGGTAGTCGGGTTTTATAGAAGTATAAAATGGGAAAAGGTTCCTGCCTATAAACCAAACCACTTAATTTCTGCCCTTTTTCCTCTAAGGGGGGGTTTGCCCAATCGAAGTAATTTGTTTGACCGTTTGATCTTTCCCAAAAAGAGGAAAAAAAGTTTCTCATTGATCTGGTAATTCCCCAGGACAGATGCCCTACAAAACCTTTTATTTTTGCCCAAAGCTCAATAGAAATGCCAAAAATTAACGTTTAAACGGGCATTCCCCGTAAATGTTTGAAAGGGGAGAGCGAAATACCCAACGCCATATTATCTTTCCTAACCCCTCCCGTCAAAAAAAAATAAAATAAAAAAAAATAAAAAAAAATAAAATTAATAAAATAAAAAGTAAAATAAAAAACTTTATTTTTGGGTCAAAAAACAAACCCAAGCCCTTATTCTGCGTTGTGGGGAGGGGCTTTCTGTGGTTTGCCCCTCCCCATTTGGGTATGTTACCCTATGACGATTTATTACAATATTCGAGATCTGAGGGCTAATGATCCAAAAATTTGGAGTATGCATTTTTTTATGACCCTGCATCTTGTTGGGTATTTATATATTTAAAAAAAACTCTTATTTAAAAATGAAAAAAATAAATTTAAATAAATGTTTTTTTCATTATTTTTTCGTTTATATGGCCGAAAACAGAAAAAATATTTTAATCATATCCATTTTAAAAAAAATCAAATAGTCAGATTTTATAGGGAATAATGTAAAGAACCCGAACCTTTTTTTCCTTTGTGCCCGGAAACAGACCCTTTCACACACCAAATGTGGTGGGGGCATGGTTTTTTTGGGAAACCCGAAAAAAATTTTTTGGGGCCACATTTTTGCCCCCCAAAAATTTAAATCCCAAGGGAAAAAATTTACGGGCAGCCTATGGGGGGAAACAAAACCCGGAAAAAACCTCGCATTCGGTTTTTTGGAAACCAAGGTTTTTACTGCCCCCGCCCTGGGGAAAGGCTACCTAGCCCCATGAAGGGCAAAAGGTGGCGACCCCGGGAAATACTGACATCCAAAGCCCCGAGGTTTTGGGTTCCGTTCTAGCCCGGTTTGGGGGAGGGAAAAATTTTATTTAAAAAGGGAAAAAATGTATTTTCCATTTAACAATGCCCCCTCAAATGTTTTTAAAAAACAAATAAAATATTATTTTTAAAGGGAATTATGCTACAGTTGAAAATTTTATTAACCCCTCCCAGAGGGGTTTTCCAAAAAAAAAACATGGAAAATTTAACCCTAGGTAGACATGACCCTCATTTGCCATTCCCGCCGGGCATTTTGATAAATTTAAAAAAAAGCGAAATGGTGAATACCCGATTTTTACTTTTTCCCTTTTTTTAAAAACAACCCTAAATTTGAGACGCCCTTTTCCAAAAAAAAGAAGTGTGTATATAATATATATATATATATATATATATATATTTTATATATATATATATATATATTATAATCGAAAATTTTTTTTTTACATAGACAATGTGAATTTAAAACTGAACTCGACTTGGGCCCCTATTTTCCAGGAGGGGTTTGCATGAAAAAATAAAAATTAAAAAATGTAGGAAAATTTAATCCTTTGACCAGATCTTTTTTTCATATTCACAATAAGGCATAAAAAGGATTTGACATGTAAAAGAAGTAAACCATTTATAGTCTTTTAGTCTTTCAAAACTCTTCTCTTTAAAATTCAAATTATCCATTTTTCCTTAGTTTTAAGCAACTCCTGGAAAAAAAACCCTTTAACGAAAAACCCTGTCTGTCAAACGCCATCTCTTGGGTATTTAATTTTGCCCCGTTCTTAAAGTTTCCGTTTTTTTTTCTGCGTATTGCCTTTACCACTCGACATTATTTTAAATGACTTATTTTATTTCGCCATAAAGATAATCAAAATCTTGGCGTTTTACTAATTTTAATTACTTAGGTTTATTAAACTAATAACCAAATATAAATCAAGTAAAGCATTAGATTCACCGGTTTCCGCGTTATTGAAATTTTGTTTTGAATATATCACGTGGAGTTAAAAATCGCCGGGTTTAACCTGAAACCCTTTTTCGGGTACGGATTTTCGATAGGGAAATTTTTTAAAACATTTTTAAACCCCAGTGAAATACTTCCTTTACGGGTATTTTTTTTCTATTATTTAGGCTTAGTAAAAGATGTTAAATGTGAAGACTTGAGAGCATGATTCCAGACTTGTAAGCCAAGTTGCTGGACTAATAATGGAAGGTTGGTAAGTAAAGATAAAAAGAGTACTGTTATAAATACTATCAAAAATAAAAGGCATAGTAAATGTGATTAATAACAAAATTTTAAATGCAAATAGCTCGTTTAGGGGCAATATTTCGAGTGTATTCTTTGTAAACAAAAATATCCCTATTTTTCCCAAAGGAACGCCCAAAGGTGTTTCAGAAGACGTTTTGCGTTTTTGAAAAAACAAAAAAAAAAAAAAAAATTGAGTAGTATAAAAAAAAAAATAATAATTATATAAGAGAGGAAGATAAAGAAAGAAAAACTATAGGAAGACTGAAAGAAAAAGGGGAAGAAGGTAAAAAACACAGGAAAATAAATAAAGAAAGAAAGATACAGATTTTCTGTTTTAGTTTGCCCCGAATTTATTTAAAATTTTCTCTTTAAACTTATTTTTTTTTTTCTTTTTTCTCCCCCACCCTCACACTTTTCCCCCATCGTCATCACACCCCAAACATTTTCTTCGTCCATCGTCAGTATATTTTAAAGGATTTGCAACAAAATAACTTATCAAAAGTTTGCAGTTAATCTGTATATAGAAAAAAACTTGATCCTCTACTTCGTTTAATTAAATTCTACATCATATGTTACATCCAGAGAAGTTGTTAGAAAAAAAATACATATTTTAAGAAGTAAGCATATAAAGAATCGAATAAACAAACAAATCAATAATTAGAAGAAAAAACCAACTAAACAAACAGACAAACAAACAAATAAATAAAACAACCCTCCCCCCTCAAAGGAAAAAAAAAAAAAAAAAAGAAAAAAAAAGCCCGTGTTCAGTTTTCAAATTTATTAAAACCAGGGGCCTTTTCCCCTTAACTCACTACGGACACTGACGAATAACGGAACCATGAGTCAGGGAAAACGGAGAATCCAGTGAATATTTACATGGGTCATGCATAGAAGATGTTAAAGAGAGAGAGGGGGGGAGTGGAGGAGGAGGCAAAGAGGGGAGGAGGGAAGGGAGGAAAGGAGGGGTGGGGGGCAGGAGGGAAAAGAGAGAGGGAAGGAGGGGGAGGGAGAGAAAAAAAGAGGGAGGAGAGGAAAGGAAAGAGAGGGAAAAAAGGGGAAAGGGTGCCGGGGAAGGAAAAAGAGAGGGGGGAGAATTGGGAAGGGGGGGGGGGAGAGAAAAGAGGGATCGGGATGGGGGGGGGGAAAGAGAAAGAAGGGGAAAAAGGGAAAGGGGGGGGGGTGGGAGGGAAAAAGAAAAGATAGTGATAGAGAAAAGGTAAGGGGGAGAGGGGAAAATGAGGAAGGGGGAAAAAGGGGAGATAAGAGGGAAAAAAAAAAGAGGGGAGTGAAAATAGGAAGGGGCAGAGAGAGAGGGGAGAGAGAGAAGCAGAAAACAAAAAGCCGACAGACACAAAACCCCGACGAAAGATTTAAAAAAAAAAAGAAAAAAAAATTTAAATTTTTTTGCCCCCTGATGCATCCCTCTTTAAAATTTAAACAATCCCCCCCCTCGCGGCAATTCAAATTTAAAACCCTTTACCATTCCCCACGCAGAGGCGAAATTCCCCCAAAAAACCCTTTTAAAACCTGAGTGAAATTTCTTGCATTTGCCCTAAGTTCCCTCGTCTTCAGAAACTAACTACTGGCAAACCGATTTTCAAGAAGCCAGCGGGGTACATGTTACTGAACGATTAATTTTATTGTCCCCCTTTATTTAGGGACGTTTGATTTGTGTCGGTTTTTCAAAGTTTCTGCGCCCCAATCTGAAAACAGGTCGTGATGAAAGGTTCCCCGATGGTGATTATCATTTTTTGGGCCCTTTTTTGTAAAAAAAAAAAAAAAAAAAAAAAAAAAAAGGAAAAAAAAAACTAAAGGCGGGCATATTAAGTGATGCGATTCCCCCGGTGAAATAAAAAATAAATTAATGATGGGTAATAAAGTAATAATAATTGGGATAAACAAACCATCGATTTGTTCTGGGCGTAATATTAAGCCACCCAGCCCGTAGGAGAGAGAGGAAGGGGAGAGAAAGAGAGAGAGAGAGAGAGAGAGAGGGAAGAGAGAGAGAGAGAGGGAAGGGGAGAGAGAGAGAGAGGGGAGAGAAAAAGGAGAGAGAGAGGAGAGGGGAAAAAGAGAAAAAGAGAGAGAACAAGAGAGAGAGAGAGAGAGAGGTGTGTGTGTGGGAAAAGGGGAGAGAGAGAGAGAGAGAGAAAGAGAGTGTGTGTGAAGAGAGAGAGAGAAAAGAGAGAGGAGAAAAGAGATTGAGAAGGCCCGTAGAGATTGCGTTTATTTTTACGGTTTCTAAGGGAAGAAAGTGAAAATATTTACTGAATTGCAAAGTAGATTAAACCCCGGAAAAAAAAGGTTTATTTTCCCTTAAAACTTAAAATTTTTGGGAAATTGCCCGCCCAACAATTTTAATTATTTTCCCAAAAAAAAAAGAAAAAAATTTGAACGTTTAACCCCCCGTGAAATCCTTTAATTTCTGAACTTGGGAAAAGGGGTATACAGGCCCGAAAAATTTTTTAAAAAAGGGGCATGCCTTTTACAAAAAGTCTTCTTTTTGATGTAAAATTTTTACCAGGCCAGCGTTTTAAAAGCCCCTTTTGAATGGTGATCCCCGGGAGTCCAGTATTAGCCCGGATGGTTAAAAAAACCCAATTTGTACCAGTAATAAGGCTTACTTTTTCTTTTATTACAACAATAAAAAAAAGCCCATAATTTTTTTAATTTTTTTTTTTTTTTTTTGGGGGTTTTGTTGAATTTTGAAATTTTTAAACAGTTTTTTTAATGTAATTCTGGCAGTAAATGCCATTGTACCATTAAAAAAGATAATCATTCTTTTCTGCTACTACAAAGATGGCGAAAAAAAAGGCAATTCCCCCAATGACAAATAAAATCCATAATTCCCCTTTTTTTTTTCCCAATAGCGAGCGCCGGATCGATTTTAGGCCCGGGGTAGCGAGATTTTTTTCCTTTGTCTCCGAAAAAAAACAAAACTTCTAGGAAAAGGGGCTTTATGGATGCCTTCAATAGGACAATAGGCTGAGATAAAAGACGTTTTAATGACAAAGATGATGTTTAGCAGCATGGGCAGAATATACATAAATAGGGGATGAGCCCGAATTATTATAAAATGGACAAAAAGAATAAGGTTAAATAAGAGCCCAGTGGGCGAATTTTAGAGATTTTGTCTTTTTTAAATTTTTGAATTTAACACGGTTTAGACGGAAAAATGACAAAGTAAGGTTTGTAAAACAAAGTACATAATATAGGTAAAGAGGTATATAAATGATAAATTTTATACAGGGAACAGAATATAGGGAAATAGGTATAGACCCCCAAAAAAATGAAAAAGTAAAAAGTAGTTACATGAGGAAATTTTAGATTTTTTATGTATAGGGAATTTTTTTTTTTTTATAGGCCCAAGAGAGTGAAGACAAGACCCTGCCCTTTGTATGCCTGATAAAAGGTAATAAAAAAAATGATAAGGTTTTATGTGAATAGGGCAGGGCAAAAATATCGCATAAATAAGTAGGTAAAAAAAATGACATTAAAAAATTTTTATCTATAGAATTTTAACTTTAAAAAAAATGAGCCCCAAAAAGGTTTTATATGAGTGATTAGAAAGAAAAAAATCTTCAGGTGTATTTAAATTAAAAGAATAAATTGATAAATGGGGAGAAAATAGGGAAAATTTGGGTATATAAAGGTAAAAAAAGTTTATTTGGTAAAGAAATAAAAAATAAAAAAAGTAATGTCGAAGCCATTGCCATTTAATTTAGAAGGTGAATTAATAGTAAAAAACGATAGAATGTTTATAAGACAATGAAATTTTAGAGGGAAAATTTTTAAATTTATATTTAAAAGCCCGTAAGTATCAATGGTTTTGTAGCAATGAATAATCATATTTAAAGGGTTTTAAAAAACAGAGAAAAAAACTTTCTTTCATAATATAGGTTTAATAATGTGGTTGGTTGTTTATTTTCTTATCTGTAATCACCAGAAGGGCTTTTTATTTTTTATAAGGAAAACGCGTTTTGTTTCCCAAAGCTTATAGGAAAAAACAAATTAAGATATTAAGGGTAAACTTTGGTCAAAATAATATAGAGATTTATTTGATAGGTAGATAAAAAGGGAGTACATGTGTTTTGTGTGTTTTGGTGTGTGTGTGTTGTGTGGTGTGTGTGTGTGGGTGTGTGTGGGGTGTGTGTGTGTTTTGTGTGTGGGTGTGTGGAAAATATTTTTGGAAAGAATGTTTACACCGGCTTTTATGTCTACAATTTAAAACCCCAAAAAAAAAATTTCCCAAGGGGCCCGTGGGCGGGCTTGTACGTCGAATATAAAAAGTGAAACTTTGGAATCTGCCCGCCCAAAAACTCGCTACACAATTTTCAAAATTTCTCGCCCAAACCCTTTAACACACTAAGAAAAACCCCCCTGTTTTAAAAAGTCCATGGACCCCTGAAATCTTAATTTTAAAAACCCCTGACTTTAATCATAGGGGGGGCCCTTTTGTTAGGCTGGTTTTCTTTTGTTTAGTTTGTACTCACTTTGGGCTGTGTTTTTTTTGAAGAAAGGGTGTCCTTTTACTGTACTTTTATTTTTTTAGGGGGGGTCGTCTTATTTAGCCCAAAAATAGGCCCGAAAAACCCAAATTTAAACATCCTATATGGCCCCTTTTAAAGAAAACTAACGAAACCACATAGAAATTATTTAAGAAAGATGAAAAATAGATTACGAATTTATCGATAAGTAAATCGATAAACATTTTCATTAAACCTTTTTCTAAAAAAATTTTTCCCTCAAAAAACCTTAAAAAAGACACACCCTTTTTAAAGAAAACAATATCCTCCCCGAAGAAAAAAATTTTAAAATTTTCAAAATTTAAAACCAAAAAATAATCAACAATAATCCACTTAAATTTTAAAAGTTAAACAAAGCATAAGATTTCCACATCCTGGTTTCCCCCCCCCCCCAAACTTACCAAAAAAAATCCTTCCTTCGAATGAATCGTCTAAAAACCCGCAAAAGGAAACAGGGTTTCCCTACCCCGGCTTCGTTTTTGCCCCCAGGTTTTTGAGGTTTCAGCCCTCGTGGTCTACCCCCGGGCTTGGGGCGTTTTAGTCGTTTTATGCCCTGAGAGTATGTGCTTAGCGCTAGACTTTGTTTTAAAAAAAAATGGGAAAAAAGCGGATTGCTTTTTTTACATTTATCTTATTTATGGAAAAGCCTTTGTGTGTTTTAAGGATAGTATGGGGGTGGAAGGATGGATGGATGGATGGATGGATGGAGGTGGTGGAGGGAGGGGTGGATGGATGGATGGGTGGGTGGAGGGGTTGGGGTGAGGAGGGGTGGTGGATAGATAAAACAGATGGATGGATGGATAGATGGAAAGGAGGGGATGGGGCATTTATTGGTGGGTGGATGGATAGATGGATAATTGGGTGGTGGATGGATAGATGGATGGATAGATAACAGGAAAAAAGGGGAAAAAATAGATAAATGGAAAGACAGATAACTAAATAGGGGCCCAGAGAAATAATAAAAGTTACTATTTTTTCCATAAATAAAATATTTTGATATGTAAAATCTCGTTTTGGGTTTCCCCGGGAGTTGATTAAGCGTTGGTTTAAATAATGGAAATCCAAATTGTTGTTGTAAATTCAAGTGTCGCCTTTAAAAATGTGAGCAAAATAAAGTTCTGATACAAGGGTAAAAATAGTCAGAAAAGGGGGTTTAAAAGCAAAATGTTTTGAAAATTTTATTGGAAATCTAAGTCTAGGCCCCAAAATTTTTCCCGTTTTTTCAAATATTTTTTTGGGGAAAATTTTTGACAATAATAACAACAAAAAAGATGATAAAACCCAAAGATAATAATGAATAACAACTGCCCTTTAAAAGCAATGAATAATTTTGATAATACCCAAATTAAAAAAACAAAAAATAACAAAATTTAAAATAATAGCCCGTGATAAAAAGTAATAATTTAAAAAGGGGGGAAGATTTATAACAACAAAAAAACCACAACCCCGTAAAATTTAAAGATAAAAACAACAATAATATAAAAGAAAAAATGCAAATAAGGAGATTAAAACGAAATTACTTTAAGGCCCAAATGAGGGCATCAGTATTTATCCCTAACAGCTTATAACTCGCCATTTGCCCCAAAAACCCACCCAAACTCAGTTTAGGATCTGCATTCAGGTCTGACTAAAAAAGCCTTCCCAATTTAGATTTTACGGCCCCAAAAAAACCTTGAAGTTTGTTTTAGCCGGGGGGGGTCGCTTTTGAGTAGGATTTTGAAATGGTAATGACAGTTTCAAAGAAGGATTCAGTCTGTGGGACAGTTTTTTTTATTATTTTTTTTAGTTTTGTTTAGTAGAATAAATAGTAATATTATGGGTTTGGGGAATTTGGTTTTCCCTCAATATCATCATCATCTTTACATCGTCCACCCGTTCCCTTTTTATCATAATCCTTTTTTATTAAAAAAAAAAAAAAAAAAAAAACAAATAATGATAATTTAAAGATGTTTGTGGTGATGGAAAAAGAAAGATTATTTAAAATGATGACGTGAAAAAAAATAGTAAAAGGGATAATAAAAAATGATAACAATCAATAATAAAATTTTTATTTTTATAATCATGATAATAAGGTAAGGTGAAAAATAATAATGTTTTATAATTGATATTATTATCCTTTTTATTGATAAAAACCTTGTTTTTTGTCCAAAAATAGGGTTTAAATCTTTTAAAATGTTCATTTTATTCTTTTGTATGTGCCCTGCGTTTTGTTGTGTGTTTTGGGTGTGGGTGCGGCGTGCGTGGGGTATGTGTGTGTGTGTGTGTGGTGAGTGGGGTGTGGGGTGTATGTGGTTTTTTGTGTGAGTGTGGGGTGTGTGTGGTGGCGTTTTTATGTGTGTGTGTTTGGGTGTGAGTGGTGTGTTGTGTGGTGTGCGTTTTGGGGTTGTGTGTGTGTGTGTGTTCGGTGTGTGTGTTGTGTGTGTGTGCATGATGGGGTTTTGTGGTGTTTGTGTGGTGTGGGTGTGTGGGGGGGGTGTGTGGTGTGGGGCCCTGTGATTTTGGGGGTGTGTGGGGTGTGTGTGGGGTGGTGTGTGTGTGTTTGTGTGGTGTATGTGTGTTTTTTTTGGTATGTGCGTGTATTTTGTGTGTGTGTGTGTGTGGTGAGTGTGTGGTGTGTGTGTGGGGTTTTGTGTGTGTGTGTTTTTGTGTGTGCTTGTGTGTGTGTGGGGTGTGGGTTTGTGTGTGTGGTTTAAAACAAAAATAATACCCGCATTATTGAAATATTACCATTTTGGGGTGTGTAGATCATTTTACTTTTTTTAAAAAAAAGTTTTAATACCAAAAATCAATTTAGATTTATTTAACTTTTCTGCCCCAAAGAAGAAATTTTCTATGTATTTAGCCCCCAAAAGCATTTTACCAAAAAACCCAAAACCAGTATGTTTTTTTTAATTTAAAAATTTCATTTATGTTCCCCCAAGAAATAGACCCCAAATGTTTCCCCGACCCTTTCAGGGCGATCGGGTTCAGTGGGCTTTGGGAAACGAAATATGAATGGGCAGGAGAAAACACTCGCCCCCGGGAAAATTTCAGATAAGCCCGCAAAATTACTTTCACTTGGGGCCCGGACGTGTTCCCTATTGGTTTTGGGACAAATTTAATCCCAAAAATCATAGCCCTTTGGTTTTTCTTTTTTCCCCCCCCCCTGTGGTTTAGGTGGAGGAAAACGAAACCCTTTTTTTTTTTCTTTTAGTATTAAATTTTTTACATATTTTTACTAATCGTTATATTCCCTTGTTGAATAATTACCCACCAAAACTAAAACCCTTTTAACCCCCCAAAAAATATATTATAAAAATTTTATAATAATATAATATATATATATTTTAATATATATATGAATTATATATATTTTTTATATATTTTAATATATATAAATATAAATTTTTTAAAATATATATATAAAATTATATAATATATATATTATATATATTTTATTTTATTTTATAAAATATTTAACAAAAAATTTATATTTTATATTTTATATATATTTTATTATTAAAATATAGATATATTTTATTTTATATTATATATATATATTCATATTATATATATTTACTATAATATATTTTATTATAAAAATTTTTATATATTTCAATTTTATATATTATATTTTATAATATATATATTTTATATTTGTGTGTGTGGTGTGTGTTTGTGGTTTGTGTGTGTGTGTGTGTTTTGTTTTGTTTTAAATAATATTGCATTGAATTAAACTGAATTTTTTTCAATACAGGGCCTATTAAAACAATAATCTCTCAAATATCAAATATAATTGGGGAATTTTATCAATAACGTGTTCTTGTCCATAGCTTTATTATATATGGACGGGTGCCCCTGAATTTATAAAGGTGGGAATCATTGGCCCAAACTGTTTTTCACAACCCTGATTTGCCCCCAAAGAAATAAAGGGTACCAAAAACCCGGTATCGAAAAAGGGACACTTTACTTTGGGTTTTTTAGGGGATCAAAACAGGTTTTCCGAGTTTTAGCCCTTTAGGGGATTGATGAGAAAAAATGATATTATTAAATATTTAAAATTTAAATTATATATTTTATATATATATTTTTATATATTTTATAATATTTATTTATGTATATTTTATATATATATATATAAAATTTTATATATAACTATAATAATATTAAAATTTTATATTATATATATATGTTTTTTAAAATATATTTATATATTTATATTCATATGTATATATATATATATATAATATATATAAAATATATATATTATTTATAAAATATAATATATATATACATGCCCATATATGGGTAAACACACATTTGTAATATATAACACATGTGTTTTGATTTCAATACAAATGTGTGTTTACGTAAATGTGCCTGTATAATCTATCTGTAGTTCATATACATATACATATAAATTTGTAAAAAAAAACTCCTGTTCCCGGAAGTAAACACAATTATTCCTTTTTTTCCTACAAAAATATCTGGCACGAATAACTCCCTTTTTGCATAATGTACCCTAGCCCTATATGGGATGGCGACCCAATTCGAATCGAACGTGGTGGGGGCTGAGGTTCGCTTTTTCCACAACGATGGGATATGACCGGGGAGGGCCCCCCAGATTTACCGATCAAGGTTCGAAAATGTGTCTCCTCTTTAAACCAAGGTTATTTCCCAGTGATGTTGTTTTTGTATGTAAAACATTCAATAGGAACCCGGGATTTTTTTGGGAGTTTTTATGGCCCCTTGAGTTTTAATAAAAGGGACTTTTATTTCTCTTGATATGTTGAACCGATCTGAAATTTTTTTTTTGGATTTGTGAGTTTTTTTGTAAAATTAAAAGGGAAAAGGGATTTTACGTAACGCACCACACGCAGCCCAAGCGAAAAAGGGGGTTTTCCCCGTCTTTCAAAGTAATGGGGGTACCGAAATAATTTTTCCTTTTTTTTCCGGGTGAAACAACTTACGGTGGACACACACACACGCACACACCCCAACACACACACACAAAATAACATACATACATTTTTTTCATACATACATACCCTACATACATACATAATATTTCACACACACACACACACAAAACACCCCACACACACACACACAAAACCCCCACACACACACAACACACAACACACACACAGACCACACAAAACACACACAAAACACAACACACACACACACCCCACACACCAAAACACACACACACACACACCACCACACAAACTCAAAGAAAAAGAATGTATTTGTGTGATAAAAGACAAGGGATAAAAAGGTTTGATTGTCTTTTTTGAATTATTAAAATTTTATTTCAATAAAAAATTTTTTTGATACTATTAAGGGAAAAAAAATTTAAAATTTCATTTACTGCAACCCTCATATCATCTACAGGAAAATAAACAATTGGATTCTCGGCAATTAGCTTTAATTTTTTCACCTAAAAAAAACCCCAAATTTTGTTATGTTTCTTTGAAGCCCCCGAGTGCCGCGTCAACAAACTAAGGTTATCAACGGCAAATTTTTTATTTTAATAAATATATTAAAAAAAAAAGCCCCTAAATATTTTTGTTTGTTTTTAAAAATCATTTCATAAAAAATTATGCATTAAATTTTTAAATGAAAAATAATAAGACCCTCTATATCAATCCTCCCCCAATACATTATTCAGTGTTTCATGGGGGAGACAAGTACCCTACCCCTCTTTGGTTTAGAATGTTGCCCAAAAGCCATTAACGGGGACCCCATGTAGTGGAAAGTGTGCAACATTTTCAGATCAAAAAAAAAAATCTTATGTTTCCCCCCTATACACTGAAAAATGTTTTTTGGGGGATTGTGATATAGAGGGTCCTTTTTAGGGTTCCTTTGGCAGACTAATATAGTCAATAAAAAAGTAAAACATGTTAATGTATATGCCCAAAAATTTTATACACTTAGAGCAAAAAAAAATTTTTGCTTTGATTTTTTTAAAATTTTTTAAAAGGGTTTTTTGTAAAAAATATTTATTGAGAGATTTTTTTAAATTTTAAAATTTTAATATTTTTATCTAACAAGGTATTCGCCGTAAGGGCCGTAGCGGTTGACGGGGCAGATTTAAATTTTTAAAAAATAAAACAGTCCCAAACCTCCCATAACGGTTGATGGTAAACGGTTTTTTAAAAAAATAAAAACATTCACGCCCCAAAGTTCTACGTGTAAAAAGGGAAACCCTTTTTTTTATACCCGGGCCCTTTTCAAACATCCCAAAAATTAAAAGTTAAAATAAGCAAAAAAAGGAGCTTTATTTCAAATTTATTTGGGAAAAACGTTATAGTTAGCCCTTTTTATATCACATTCCCCCCCAACGGAAAAACCCCCTGCCACTGGGGGGGGGGGGGGGTTGAGGGGCCCCAAAGACTGGGTGAGCCGGAAAAAGAGGGGTTCCCCTAAAGGGTTGTTGTAGTCTTCGACATATATAGACAGGTATTATTTTCTTTTCTATTCACTTTCCTTACTTTTTTAAGTGTGGTAGCCGGTGTTTTATAGAAGTATAAAATGAAGTGTTCCTGCCTATCATCCATCCACTTAAATACTGCTTTCCGTCTAAGGGGTGTTTGCTAATCGACCGTAATCGTTTGACCGTTTGATCTCCCACTAAGAGGAAAAAATGTATTCTCATTGATCTGGTAATTCCGCAGGACAAAGTGCATACAAGACCTTCATTATTGCAATGCTCAATAGAAATGCCAAACTTAACGTTAACACTGACATTCCCCGTAAATGTTCTGAAAGACGAGAGCGACTACTCCAACGCCATATTATCTTCTCTAACGTACAGTCACAAAAAATAAAATAAAATAAAATAAATAAATAAAATAAAATGAATAAATAACAAGTAAATAAATAATAACTTTATTTGTGGTCAAATACAACCTAAGCGTTATTCTGCGTTGTGGAAGGGGCGTGTTGTTAGCCCCGCCCATGGTTAGTGTTACCATATGACGATCTTATTACAATATTCGAGATCTGAGACTAGTGATCCAAATATTCGTAGTATGCATTTTGATGACCATGCATCTTGTCTGTGTATTTATATATCTAACTATCTCTTATTCAAAAATGAATAAATAAATAAATAAATGTTTTGCATTATTTTACGTTTATCATGGCGAAAACAGACAAAATATATTTATCATCATATCCATTTCAATAAATCAAATAGTTCTTATTCTTATACGTGAGTATAATGTAAAGAACCAGAACCTTTTTTTCTAGTTCAGGATAACAGACCCTTTCACACACCAAATGTGGTGAGGCATGGTTTTGGCAACACCTCGAAACTGTTGTGGTGCCACATCTGCCCAAAGATTTAAATCCCATGGAACATTTACGGGCAGCTATGGGCAGGAGCATACCCAGGGAAAATCCTCGCATTCGGTTTTGGTGTCATCCAAATTGTACTGCATGCATGGGAACGGCTACCTAGCGATGAAGGGCTAAAGGTGGCGACGGAACTACTGACATCCATGCTACGAGGTTTGGAGTCCGTTCTAGCGGTAGGGGGAGGGAATAAATTTTATTGAATATGTAAACATGTATTCTTCCTATTAATCAATGCACTCAAATGTTAAAGAACAAATATATATTATTATAAAGGAATTCATGCTACAGTTGAATTTGATTATACCATCCCAGAGGGTTGTACAAAAATAAACATGGAAAATAACATAGGTAGACATGACCGCCCATTTGCCATTCTGCGACATCTGATAAATCAGAAAAAAGACGAAATGGTGAATACCAGATTTTGACTTTTCCTTGTTTAAAAACAACATAAATTTGAGACGTATTTCGCCCCCCCAAAAAAGTGTATATATATAATATATATATATATATATATATATATATATATATATATATATATATATATATATATATAATATATATATATAATATATATATATATATATATAATATATATATATAATATATATATATAATATATATATATATATATAATAATATATATATATATATATATATATTATATATATCGAAATGTTTCTATACATAGACAATGTGAATGAAAACTGAACTCGACTTGCCTCTCATTTTCCAGGAGGGATTTGCATGAAATTATAGAAAATAAAAACTGTAGGAAAGATTTAATCCTTTGATCCAGATCTTATTTTTCTCATATTCACAATAAGGCATAAAAATGGATAGACATGTTTAGAAGTAAACCATTATATAGTCTTTCTAGTCTTTCAACGACACTGTTAAACACTCTTAAACTTCAACATATATCCATCTCTTCCTTAGTTCTAAGGAAATCAATAATTAGAAGAAAAAAACAACTAAACAAACAGACAAACAAATAAATAAAACAACCCTCCCCCCTCGAAGGGGAAAAAACCCAGAAAAAATGCAGTGTTCAGTTTCTACAATTCATTAACACCAGGACCTTCCCCTTTAACTCACTACGGACACTGACGAATAACGGAACCATGAGTCAGGACACGGAGACTGCAGTGAATATTGTACATGGTCATGAATAGAAGATGTTATGAGAGAGAGAGTGGGAGTGAGGAGGAGGCAAAGAGGGGAGGATGGGAAGGGAGTGAAAGGAGGGATGGGGAGCAGGAGGGAAATAGAGAGAGGGAAGGGAGGGGGAGGGAGAGAAAAGAGAGGTGAGGAGAGGAAAGGAAAGAGAGGGAAAAGAGGGAAAGGGTGCGGGAAGGAAAGAGAGAGGGAGAGAATTGGGAAGGAGGGGGAGGGAGAGAAAAGAGGGATCGGGATGGGGAGGGAAAGAGAAAGAGGAAGAAAAAGGGAAGGTGGGGGAGGGTATGAAATAGATAGATAGATAGAGAACAGGTAAGGAGGGAGAGAGAAAATGAGGAAGGGGAAATAGAGGGAGATAAGAGGGAAAAAGGGAAGGGAAAAAGAAAGAGGGAGTGAAAATAGGGAAGGTCAGAGAGAGAGAGAGAGAGAAGCAGAGACAAAAAGCCAGACAGAGACAGACACAGACCTCGACGAAAGATTAAAAAAGAAAGAAAAAAAAATCATTGCTTTGCCACTGATGCATCCCTCTTTAATTAATCAATCCCTCCCTCGCGGCAATCAAATAATACCTTCACCGATTCCTCACGCAGAGGCGAAATTCCCCAAATATCCTTTGCAACCTGAGTGAACTTGCTTCGCATTCTCGCCATAAGTTCCCCCGTCTTCAGAAACTAACTACTGGCAGCCGATCTCAAGAAGCCAGCGAGGGTACATGTTACTGAATCCGATTAATTTGATTGTCCCTTGATCCAGGACGTTTGATGTGTCGGTTTTATCAAAGTTTCTGCGCGAATCTCGAAAACAGGTCGTGATGAAAGGTCCCAGATGCGTGATTATCATTTTTTGTCTTCCTTTTGTAAAAAAGAGAAAAAAAAGGAAAAAAAAAAAAGCTAAAGGCGGGCATATTATAGTGATGCGATCTCCCCAGGTGAGTAAAAAAAAAAATTAATGATGATAATAACGTAATAATAATTGTATAAACAAATCCATCGATTTAGTTCTGGGCGTAATATTACGCCACCCAGACAGTAGGAGAGAGAGAAAGAGAGAGAGAGAGAAGAGAGAGAGAGAGAGAGAGAGAGAAGAGAGAGAGAGAGAGAGGAGAGAGAGAGAGGAGAGAGAGAGAGGAGAGAGAGAGAGAGAGAGGAGAGAGAGAGAGAGAGAGAGAAAGAGAGTGTGTGTGAAGAGAGAGAGAGAGAGAGAGAGAGAGAGAGAGATTGAGACAGGCAGTAGAGTATTTGCTGTTCACTATTACGGTTTCTAAGGAACGAATGTGAACATATTTACTGAATTGCAAAGTCAGATGAGCTGGAAAAAAAAGGTTTATTTCCATTACCACTTCAAATTTTGGTGAAATTGCTGCTAACACTTTCAACTTATCTTCCCAAAACAAAAGAAAAAATTAGAACTGTAACAGTGAAATCTATGAATTACTGAACTCTTGGAGAGGTGTATTACAGCCCAGAAGTATACAATAGGACATGCTATACAAAAAGTCTTCTTTATGCTGTAAAATTGTTACCAGGCCAGCGTTAATAGCCTTTGTGAATGGTGATCGTAGTAGTCCAGTATTAGCAGTGATGGTATAAACCTAATTAGTACCAGTAATAAGGCATTACTACTTCTATTACAATAATAATAAAAGCGATAATAATGGTGGTAAAAATGAAATTATAAACAGTTTTAATAATAGTAATTCTGGCAGTAGTGCCATTAGTACCATTAAAAAAGATAATCATTCTTACTGCTACTACAACGATGGCGAAAACCAAGGCAATTCACAATGACAAATATCATAATTACCATAATATCCCCGAATAGCGAGCGCCGGACTCGATCTCTAGGCTGAGTAGCGAGATTCTTTTTCCTTTGTCTCCGAAAACAACAAGCTTCTAGGAAAATGGACTCATGGATGCCTTCAATAGGACAATAGGCTGAGATGAAAAGACGTTGAATGACAATGATGATGTTTAGCATGCATGGGCAGAATATACATAAATAGGTGATGAGCAGAATTATTATAAAATGGACAAATGAATAAGGTTAAATAAGTAGCTCAGTGGGCGATATTATAGATGATTTTGTCTATAAATTATTGAATTTATACACGGTGAGACGGAAAGATGACAATGATAATGTTTCGTATACATGTACATAATATAGGTAAAGAGGTATATAAATGATAAATTTTATACAGGAACAGAATATAGGTAAATAGGTATAGACCCCAAAAAGATGAAAAAGCTAAATAAGTAGTTACATGAGTGAAATTATAGATATTTATGTATAGAATTTTTTTTTATTTTATAGGCTAAGAGAGTGAATGACAATGACCCTGCCTTAGTATGCCTGATAAAAGGTAATAAACAAAATGATAATGTATATGTGAATAGACAGGTCAATATATCAGCATAAATAAGTAGGTAAAGGAGTGACATTATACATTTTTATCTATAGGAATTACTAACTTCAAACAAATGAGCAAAATGGTTATAAATGAGTGACTAGAAAGATAAAATCTTCTAGGTAGATCATTAATCTAATGAATAAATTGATAAATGTGGAGAAAATAGATAATTGGCTATATAAAGGTAAAGAGTTTATATTGGTAAATGAATATAACAATAAAAACAGTATGTCGAAGATCATTGCCATAATTGAGAAGGTGAATTAAGTAGTAATAAAACGATAGAATGTTGATGAAGACTAATGAGAATGAGAGAAATTATATTGATGATAATAGCAGTAATGTATCAATGATTATGCTAGCAATGAATAATCATATTAAGGATATATTTATCAGAGAAAAAAAATCTTTCTTTCATAATATAGGTCAATATATGTGGTTGGTTGTTTATTTTCTTATCTGTAATCACACAGAAGACTTATTATTCTTATAAGGAAATCGCGTTTAGTTTCCAATGCTTATAGGTAAAGACAAATTAAGATATTAAGATAAACTTTGGTCAGTAATATTGAGATATATCGATACGTAGATGAATATGTATGTACATGTGTGTGTGTATGTGTGTGTGTGTATGTGTGTGTAGATATATTTATGGATGGATGTTTATACCGGCTTATATGTCTACAATTGAAGCAGAAAAATATTTCTCCAAAAACAGTGGTCAACTTGTACGTCTAATATAAAATGTGAAACTTTGTGAATCTGCCTGCCTAACACTCGCTGTACACAATTTTCAAGATTTCTCGCAACCCACTTCAATCATTCACTACTGAAACCCGTGTTTAATAAGTCCATGTAACGCTGAAATCTTAATAAAATCAATGACTTAACTCATAGGGTAGGTTATGTTAGGCCGGTTTACTCTGTGAGTTAGTACTCACTTGCGTCTGTGTTTTAGAAGAAAGGTGTCCTTTTACTGTACTTTTATTTTATAGGGGGGGGGTCGTCTTATTCAGCAAATATAGGCCGAAACCTCAAATTAAACATCCTATATGCTTTAGTGAAAACTAACGAAACCACATAGAAATTATTTAAGAAAGATGACAAATAGATTCACGAATTTATTGATAAGTAACACGATATCATCTTCATAACCTTTTACTAAACAACTTATCCTCAATAAACCTTAAACAAGACACACCCTTTTACGAAAACATATTTCCTCGCCGAATGAATAAATTTAAATTGTCAATTAACTACAATAAATAATCAACAATAATCCACTTAAATTCACAGTCTAAACAAAGCATAAGATTTCCACATCCTGGTTTCGGCAAACTTTACCAAAACAAATATCCTTCCTTCGAATGAATCGTCTAAATCCCGCAGAGAATCAGATTTCCATACCCTGGCTTCGTATTGCGAGGTTGTCGATGGATACAGCATCGTGGTCATACCCAGGGCTTGTGCGTGTTAGTCGTATATGCATGAGAGATATGTGCTTAGGCGCTAGACTCCGTTTAAAAACAATGGAAATAGCGAGATTGCTTTGTACATTCATGCTTATTTGTATGGAAAAGCCTTTGTGTGTGATAGATAGATATGGGGATGGATGGATGGATGGATGGATGGATGGATGGATGGATGGATGATTAGGTGGGTGGATGGATAGATGGATAATTGGGTGGATGGATGGATAGATGGATGGATAGATAGACAGATAAAGGAAAAGATAGATAAATGGAAAGACAGATAACTAAATAGACAGAGAGATATAATAATGTTACTATATTTCCATACATACATATATTTTGATATGTAAACTCTCGTTTTGAATGCCGGAGAGTTTCGATTCAAGCGTTGGTTTAACTAATGGGAAATCCAAATTGTTGTTGTAAATTCAAGTCGTCAGCTTGAAACTGTGATGCATATAAAGTTCTGATACAAGGGTAAAAATAGTCAGAAAAGATTAATAGCTATATGTCTGATATATATTGGAAATCTAAGTCTAGGCACAAGTTCCAGTTCTTCAGTATTTTGTTGGTGAAAATTATTGACAATAATAACAACAAAATGATGATAATAACAATGATAATAATGAATAACAACTGCAATAATAGCAATGAATAATTTTGATAATACCAATTACAAAACAACAATAACAATAATAATAATAATAGCAGTGATAACAGTAATAATAATAAGGGTGAAGATGATAACAACAAAAGCCACAACAGTAACATTAATGATAACAACAACAATAATATAAAGAATAATGCAAATAAGGAGATTAAAACGAAATTACTTTAAGGCAAACTGAGACATCAGTATCTATCCCTAACAGCTTCATAACTTCAGACCATTTGCAATAACCACAATCTCAGTTCAGGATCTGCATTCAGGTCTGACTAAAGAGCTTCAATTGAGATTCTACAGCAATCAAACCTTGAAGTTTGTTGAGCCGGCGGGTCGCTTTGAGTAGGATTTTGAAACTGGTTAATGACAGTTTCAAAGAAGGATTCAGTCTGTGGGACAGTATTTTATTATTATTTTAGTAGTAGTAGTAGTAGTAGTAGTAATAGTAGTAATATTATGGTGATGGGAAATAGTGTTATCATCAATATCATCATCATCTTTATCATCGTCACCACCGTCATCTTTATCATAATCATTATTATTATCATTAAAAAAAAAAAAAAAAACAGTAATGATAATAATGATGTTTGTGGTGATGGTAATGAAGATTATTAATATGATGACGATGATAAAAATAGTAATAGGGATAATAACAATGATAACAATCAATAATAATTATTATTTTTATAATCATGATAATAATGGTAATGGTGATAATAATAATGATTTTTATAATTGATATTATTATCCTTATTATTGATAAATCCTTGTTTTATGTCTAATATAGGGTTTAAATCTTATACATGTTCATTGTATTCTTTGTATGTGCATGCGTGTGTATGTGTGTGTGTGTGTGTGTGTGTGTGCGTGCGTGCGTTGGCGTGGTGCGTGTGTGGATGTGTGTGTGTGTGTTTTTGTTGTGTGTTGTGTGTGTGTGTGGTATGTGTGTGTGTGTGTGAGCTCGGGTGTTGTGTGTGTGTGTGTGCGTGTGTGTGTGTGTGTGTGTGCGTGTGTGTGTGTGTGTTAACCAAATATTACTGTTTTGTGTATATTTACATTGTGGGTGTGATAGATTGTGTCTTGATTTTTCACAAACAGTATATACTGAATAATTATGATGCATGATTTTCTGGCATGGAATTTGCTGTAGTATTCGCACATGCATTTTTACAACCTAGACCAGTATGTTTTTTTATTAATAATTTCACTTCATGTCCGAAGACTATACGAAATGTTCCCATGACCATATGACGATCGGTTCTAGTGAGCTGAATGAAATATGATGGCAGATGAACACTGCTCGAAATTGCAGATAACTGCAGATTATCTTCACTGGGCCAGGACGTGTTCCATATTCGAGTGTACAATATTTAATCCAAATATCATAGCTTGTTTTACTTTTTCTATCGTGGTTCAGAGTGGAGTATCGAACTTTTTTTTAATTCTTTAGTATTAAATATTTCTATATATTCTTACTATATCGTAATAATATATATTGTTAATACTTATATATACTATATAATTTAATATATATATTATATATATATATATATATATATATATATATATATATATATATATATGTATTATATATATATATATATATATATATATATATGTATATTTATAATATATAATATATATATATATATATATATATATATATATATATATATATATATATTATATGGTGTGTGTGTGTGTGTGTGTGTGTGTGTGTGTGTGTGTGTGTGTGTCTGTGTACATATAATATTGACATTGAATTAAACTGAATTTTTCTCACCTACAGGACCTATATACAATAATCTCTCAAATATCAATATAAATTGGAATCTATCAATAACGTGTTCTAGTCCTATAGCTATTATTATATATGGATCGGGTGCCACTGAATGATAACGGTTGGGAATCATTGGCCTAAACTGATATTCACAACCCTGATTTGCTAAACGAATAAAGATACCTAAACCAGGTATCGAACAGGGATCACTTTACTTTGTGTTCTTGTAGGTATCAAACAGGTTTACCGAGTTTTAGCATTGAGGCTTGATGAGAATACACATGATATATATATACATATATATATATATATATATATATATATATATATATATATATATATGTATATATATATATGTATATATATATATATATTCATATGTATATATATATATATATATATATATATATATATATATATATATATACATATATATATATATATACATGCCCATATATGCGTAAACACACATTTGTATATATATCACACATGTGTATGATACATATACAAATGTGTGTTTACGTATATATGTGCATGTATAATCTATCTGTATGTTCATATACATATACATATCATTCCGTAAAAAAAGCTCCTGTTCCTGGAGTAAACACAATTATTCCTCTCATACAACATATCGGGCACGAATAATCTCCCTCTGTTGCATAATGTACCATAGCCGTATATGGTGATGGCGACGAATTCGAATCGAACTGTGGCTGGTCTGAGATTCGCTATTCGCACAATCGATGGAATGACCGGGGAGCCACAGATTACTCGATCAAGGTTCAGAACAATGTGTCTCCTCTAATCTCAAGGTTATTGCCCAGTGATGTTGTTTCGTATGTAAAACATTCAATAGTAACCTGTGGATTTTCGGACGTTGTATTGGCATTAAGTATTTAATAAAATGTACTTATATTTCTCTTGATATGTTGAACCGATCTGAATATGTTTTGGATTCGTGAGTAATTTGTAAAATAAGGAATAGGGATTTTACGTAACGCACCACACGCATGACAAGCGAAAAGGGGATTTCCCAGTCTTTCAAAGTAATGGAGTACCGAAATAATTTTCCTTTGTTTCCGATGTAAACAACTTACGAGTGGACACACACACACGCACACACACACACACACACACACATACATACATACATACATACATACATACATACATACATACATACATAACACACACACACACACACACACACACACACACACACACACACACACACACACACACACACACACACACACACACACACTCAAAGAAAAGAATGTATAGTGTGATAAAAGACAGAGGGATAGAAAAGGTAGATTCGTCTTATTGACTTCATTAGATATACTTTCAATAAAGTTCTTGATACTATTAACGTAAACCCATTAATATTATCATTTACTGCATCCATCATATCATCTACAGGAAAATAAACAATTGGATTCTCTGCAATTAGCTAATTTTATCACCTAAAAAGCTCACTTTGTTATGTTTCATCGAAGCAGAGATGCCGCGTCAACAGCTAAGGTTATCAACGGCAAATCTATCAATAAATATATTAAAAATCAAAGCATAAATATTATGTTCTAGTTTTTAAAAATCATTACATAAATATTATGCATAATTAAGTGAAACTAATAAGACCCTCTATATCACATCCTCCCCCAATACATTATTCAGTGTACATGGGGGAGACAAGTACATACGTCTTTGGTCTGAGAATGTTGCCAAGAGCCATTAACGGTCGCACATGTAGTGGAAAGATGTGCAACATTCTCAGATCAAAGACGTATGTACTTGTCTCCCCCATATACACTGAAAAATGTATTTGGGGAGGATTGTGATATAGAGGGTCTTATTAGTTTCCTTAGGCAGACTAATATAGTCAATAAAATGTAATCATGCTTAATGTATATGCAATAATTTTATACACTTAGAGCAAAATATTTATGCTTTGATTTTTAATATATTAATGGTTATTTGTAAGATATTGATTGAGAGATTTTTTAAGTTTTAAATATTTTAATATTTCTATCTAACAAGGTATTCGCCGCTAATGACCGTAGCTGTTGACGCGGCAGATAATTTTAAATAATCAATCAGTCCCAGCCTCCCATAACGGTGATGGTAAACGGTAAAATCATAAAAACATTCACTGCACAAAGCTTCTCGTGTAAAAATGAACCTTCTTCTATACCGGGCTACAAACATCCAAAATATCATCAGCATCAATAAGCAAGCAATGGAGCTTTATATACTTTATTGGAAAATCGTTATAGTTAGCTTCTTATATCACATTCCCCCCTAACGGAAGCCGCCTTGCCACGGTGGGGGGGGGGGGGCTTGAGGTCCCAATGATCTGGTGAGCCGGACCAGAGGGCTTCCCATACTAGAGGGGTCACCATTGAGGGATGAGAAAAAATGGCTTCCTGGTGCACCAAGGCCTATGAGAGGGGATGGTGCACACACCCCTGGTTCATTCCATCTTGGACCAGGGAGAACTCTCCCACGTGTGTTTGCCGTGCGTGGCATCCCGTATTACCAGGAGATAGGAGTCCTGGAGTTTGAGCGATGCTGCACGCTGTGCCCTACAGCTAGCAACACACCTCTTTGGTCCTTTATTCTGGTTAGACGGGTGGCTTGATCAAGGCCCGGTCAATTCAATCAGCTGGTCAAATATGGCTAGGGTCAAGCAGGCACTGTTCAGTTGGTAGCGCATACGTCTCGCGACTGCCATCAGTACTGTAATAGTGGCTATTACAGTACTGATATTTCCTCATTACCCCTGTGGCTGTTGGGAGATTTTGAGCCCAACTATAGCTTCCCCTTGTTGGATTCCAAGGTTTTTTGGGGGGTGAGGAAATGAAGAATTCTAATTTGTATGAGTACTACAAATTTACAAAGACGACCTACGCAATCCCCCGACCATTCCCTCTGGAACATCACATGTTGTCACTTTGGAACCTTTCCAGCTTCCAAAGGGCAAGAATGGGAATCATAATGGTTCCCGGGCTCCCAAACCAGGTAAGAAGGGGAAAAGTCCTCCTCAATCCACTAAGGAAATCTTACCTGGTAAATATGAGAGTATTTCATATAGTAAGTACCTAGTTGTAAAGACCATTGATGGTGTATCAATCATGGATCTTGATATTTTTGAAGTACAATATTTGAGGTATGTCAACGTGATCCTCGCATCACCCCACAGCGAGATGGTAGCCTAATAGTTGAGGTTTCGTCACCAGACGAGAGTGACCGTCTGCGTGCGATATGCAACATCCCTGGGGCTCAAATTTCATGTTCTCCTCACAAAACCCTCAATCAGTGTAAGGGAATTGTCTTTTCCCGAGACCTGATGAGGTATTCTGAGGAGAAACTGTTAGGGGAACTAGAGAATTTTAATGTAGTGGCAGTAAAACATTTTAAGAAAGTTGATGGCTTGGAAGAGCTGCTAAATCCATGGCAGAAATCTCCTCTGGAGCATCTTACACTGCCCGATTCTCCACTCTTCGGGCCGTAAGACTGCCCCAGGAAGTGATGATATTCCATACCAAATGATATCTCACTTACTGGAGAGCAACCAGAAGTTCCTGTTGGACCTATTCAATAGGATCTATAGGGAGGGTACAGTGCCATCCACATAGAAAGAGGCTATAATCATTCCTGTTCCTAAACCTGGCAAGGATGCTTCCACACCAGGAAATTACAGACCATTTCTCTCACCAGCTGCATCTACAAGCTGATGAAGAAAATGGTAAATTTCAGGTTGACATGACTGCTAGAAAAGGAAAACGTGCTGACCCCATATCAATATGGGTTTAGAAGATTGAGATCGACCACAGATGCACTTGTAAGGATGGAAACTGCTATACAGAATTCCTTCGCAGTCTTCTTTCACCTAGAAAAGGCTTACGATACCACTTGGAAGCATGGCATACTCTTTAAGCTGTATGAACATCGGTTTAAGAGGAACATTACTTACCTTCATAGAAAGCTTCCTTGCTAACAAGAAGTTTAGAGTTCGGGTGGGAAACAGTTTCTCTAACCTGGAAGATCAGTTGGAAGAGGCCCCACAAGGGAGTGTCTTAAGTGTGACCCTGTTTGCCATTGCTATAAATGACATCGTAAAGGTTGTTCCAAGTGCTGTCTCATGTAATCTGTATGTGGATGACTTTACACTGTACTGCTCAGGAGGAAGCTTACAGGATGTACAAGGACACATGCAGGCTGCAATAAATCAGGTTGTAGAGTGGTCAATATATCATGGGTTCAAATTTTCCCCAAGTAAGTCCATGGCTATACATTTCGAAAAACGAGGAAAATTCCATCCTTATCTTTATTTAGGAGCAAACCCACTGCAATTTGTGTAAGAGGTCAAGTACTTGGGTCTAATTTTTGACTCAAGGATTACATAGGTACCTGACATCAAAGAGTTAAAAGTGAAGGCTACAAAAGCGCTTAGTATTTTGCGGGTTCTTTCACATCTATCTTGGGGTGCAGACCACACAACGCTTCTGCGGCTTTACCGAGCGCTTATTCATAGTAAGCTTGATTATGGATGTGAGGCTTATTCATCTGCAACTCCCACTGTTCTCCGGATGTTGAACTCAGTTCACAATGAAGCTCTCAGAATCTGCACTGGGGCTTTCAGGACTTCACCTGTGGAGTCCCTGTATGCTAAGAGTGGAGAACCACATCTTTCATTACACCGGAACTACATGATCCTGATTTACTACATGAGACTACAAAGGATTCCGGGATCTCCTACATCCAGATTGGTTTTCAACCCCCTTGAGGATAGCCGATCCTATGGTAAGAGAATGGGGAATCTTGTGGAAGATCTTAATTTAAGTCTCCCCAAGGTTCTGGCTGTTGGAATTCCCCAATTCCCCCTTGGACTAATCAAGTCGTGCTGGATTTGGTCGGGATTGGGAAAGGGGAGAGATCCGAAACAGAAGTCAGAGAGAGATTTCTTCAGCACATTTCTAAGTACCAAGGATCAGATGCAATATACAGATGGTTCGAAATCTGAAAAAGATGTAGGTTTTGCAGCAGTGAGCAGAAGGAAGACTGCATCTGGCAGTCTTTCTCTAGCACCCTCGATCTTCACTGCCTTGCAAGCAATCAAGAGCTTAAACTCATCACATCCAGTAGTGAGAGAGGTTCAAGATTGGGTTGCATTGATATCAACACGTAAAAAGATAACCCTATGTTGGGTGCTCGCGCATGTTGGTATCAGTGGGAATGAGCGAGCTGATCGGAAGGCCAAGGCAGCTGCCGCTCAGCCCTGTGATGCTCGTTTTCCTCTCCCACACACCGACCTGAAACCCAGCATCAGGAGTTGTCTTCGCGATAAATGGAAGGAACAATGGAGGGATACCTCTAGAAACAAACTGCGAGAGATTAGAGATGACCTTGGAAGTTGAGTGACCAATATCCATCCCAACCGAAAAATAGAAGTTAACAAGACTAAAAATCGGGCACACAAGACTGACTCATCGGCCGATGATGGCTAAAAGTGAAGCACTTTGTGAGTGATACCAAGAGCCATTAACGGTCGCAGTGGAAAGATGTGCAACATTCTCAGACCAAAGACGTATGTACTTGTCTCCCCCATGTACACTGAATAATGTATTGGAGGAGGCTGTGATAGAGGATCTTATTAGTTCCACTTAATTATGCATAATATTTATGTAATAATTTTATAAAATTAGAACATAATATTTATGCTTTGATTTTTAATATATTTATTGATTTTTTTTTTTTTAATATTTAAATATTTCTATCAAACAAGGTATTCGCCCTGATAACCTTAGCTGTTGACGCGGCATCTCTGCTTCGATGAAACATAACAAAGTGAGCTCTTTAGGTGATAAATTAGCTAATTGCAGAGAATCCAATTGTTTATTTTCCTGTAGATGATATGATGGATGCAGTAAATGATAATATTAATGGGTTTACGTTAATAGTATCAAGAACTTTATTGAAAGTATATCTAATGAAGTCAATAGGACGAATCTACCTTTTCTATCCCTCTGTCTTTTATCACACAATACATTTTTTTCTTTGAGTGTGTGTGTGTGTGTGTGTGTGTGTGTGTGTGTGTGTGTGTGTGTGTGTGTGTGTGTGTGTGTGTGTGTGTGTGTGTGTGTGTGTGTACCAAGGATCACATGCAATATATACAGATGGTTCAAAGTCCGAAAATGGTGTGGGCTTTGCAGCAGGTTGCAGTGTCTTTCTCTATCAGCCTTGATCTTCACTGCAGAGTTACATGCCATCCTTGCAGCAGTTAAGATGACTAGAGATCTTACGAACCATTCTATTGTGATATATTCCGACTCTCGTAGTGCCTTGCAAGCAATCAAGAGCTTAAACTCATCACAACCAGTAGTAAGGGAGATCCAAGATTGGCTTGCACTGATGTCAACACGTAAAAAGATAACTCTGTGTTGGGTGCCAGCGCATGTTGGTATCAGTGGGAATGAGCAATCTGATGAGAAGGCCAAGACAGCTGCTGTTCAGCCTTGTGATACTCGTTTTCCTCTCCCACACAGCGACTTGAAACCCAGAATCAGGAGTTGTCTTCGTGATAAAAGGAAGGAACAATGGAGGCATACCTCCAGAAACAAACCGCGAGAGATTATAGATGACCTTGGCAGTTGGGTGACTAGCATCCCTCCCAACCGAAAAGTGGAAGTTGCATTAACAAGACTAAGAATCGGGTACACAAGACTGACTCTTGGGCCGATGATGGCTAAAAGTCAAGCACTTTGTGAGGGATGCCAAGAGCCATTAACGGTCGCACATGTAGTGGAAAGATGTGTAACATTCTCAGATCAAAGACGTATGTACTTGTCTCCCCCATATACACTGAAAAATGTATTGGGGGAGGATTGTGATATAGAGGGTCTTATTAGTTTCCTTTAGGGAGACTAATATAGTCAATAAAATGTAATCATGCTTAATGTTTATGCAATAGTTTTATACACTTAGAGCAAAATATTTATGCTTTGATTTTTAATATATTTATTGTTATTTGTAAGATATTTATTGAGATATTTTTAAAGTTTTAAATATTTTAAGGTTTCTATTTAACAAAGCATTCGCCGCTAATGACCTTAGCTCTTGACGCGGCAGATAATCTTAAATAATCAAATCATATCATATCACATTAATCTTCTGTTATGTATACCTATTCAGTCCATTATCTATCCTCCATTTACCTATATTTTTCCTGCATGTGCATATACTCGTATTTTCATGAATTATGTCGTTTCTCCTTGTCTTTCTTTTCAGTCTCATTCTGTGAATCTATTTATCCCAATTTACCTTTCAGAATAAGTGATTATCCCATTATCTTGGCATAAGTGGGCCAATTGCCTTTCCAGTAAAACCTAAGAAGATAAGAACTTTAAACAAAGAAATTATTAACATGAACTGCAAACATTTCTCGGCATTTGCATGTAATCTGAGAGTTATTTTGAAAATATATTAGCTTCATAGAAAATGTCCTTTTAATATTCATTAGACTACAGGTCCAATTTACTCAGTGTTCATGTATACTACGAAGCCATGTCCTTATTAAATGTTGTATCACAATTAGGTAAATGAAGCGTTACGAGTTGTTGGTTTCCCCGCTATTAACATTTCATTTGATAATTATAGATGAAATGACTTGTGTCGAGTGGTTGTCAGAAGTTTGCGGTAGAAGTCGCTGACATAAAAAAAAAGGTAATCAATCAGTTAGAGCATCTGATTTACGAATTCCAAATCGTAATTATGTGGGTTCGAATCCCTAGTGATGTGGTATGCAATATGCCTGATATCCATCTGCTGGTGAAAACTCGAATTCCATGGTGAGAAAACGGATACATTTACGGGAAAATATGCGCTCCGAAACTTAAGCTCTGGTACTTGGTATAGATATTTAAGTAAGGTATATGAGTGCTCGATAAGTCAGGTATATAACGTGAGTTACAAGTAAATCAGAACTAGGTAATTAAGTAAATGAATGTGAGACAAGAAGAATACCTGAGCACCAGGTAAGCAAAGTAGCAGAGCGCCGGGAAAGTGAGGTAGGCAAGGAAAATACCAGGTAGTTAAGATAGTAATGTGAGTGTGCCTAGTACAAATGGTCAGTGAGAGTCAAGTAAGGAAAGTGAGCGCTAAATACAGAATTTGTCACCCGCCTGAGGTAAGAAAAGTAAAGTAATATAATTCAGCATAAGTTGAGTAGGTAGTAAGAGAACGAGGTAAGTAAGACAAGTGAGTGCCAGGTATGCGACCACCTTGTAAGTGAGAATAGTGTGCACCACATAACTAAGGTATGAACGTCAGATAAGTAAAATGAGCGCCAGGTAAGTGAAATGAGCGCCAGGTAAGTAGAATAAATGCCGGGAAAATCAAATGAGTGCTAGGTAAATGCTAGAAAAGTATTATACGTGTCAAATTAATACGTTATCGCCAATTTTGTAACGATTATGAGATATTGGGTGCCAGGTGAGTAAAGCTAAATGAGTACCAGGTAAATAACATAAGCAGGTAAGTAAAGGGATGAGCTTAAAAGCAACCATGCGAAGTAGGTTAAGTGAATGACAGGTAACTAAAATGATTAGCAGGCAAGTCAAGTGAGTGCCGCCAAGTAAATAAATGATTGCAATAACTGATTAGAGGATTACTCAAGAGCTCTAGATTGGGAAGCGCCATTATGAAGCATAAAAGATAAGTACGGTAAGCGAGCGACACATACAGTAATTGATCACCTGTAAGTTATGTAAGCAATAAAACTAAACTAAGTAACCAGGTAAGTAAGGAAGGCAAGTGAGTGCCAGGTATGCGATCGCCTGGTAATTGAGAATAGTATGCACCACGTAACTAAGGTATTAACGCCAGGTAAGTAAAGTGGATGCCAGGTAAGTAAAATGAGTGCCAGGTAAGTAAAATGAGTGTCAGGTAAGTAAAATGAATGCCAGGTAAGTAAAATAAGCGCCAGGTAACGAAAATGAATGCCAGGTAGGTATAATGAGTGCCAGGTAAGTAAAATGAGCGCCAGAAAAGAAAAATAAATGCCAGGTAAGGAATATGATCGCCAAGTAACTAATATGAATGCCAGTTAAGTCAGATGAGCGCCAAGTAAGAAACATGAATACCAGGTAAGGAAAATAGGCCCAAAGTAAGTTATATGAATGCCAAGTAAGTCAAATGAGTGTTAAATAAGGGATACACATACCAATGAAGTAAAGTAAATGCCAGGAAATTAAGGTACGTGTCAGATAATTAGGTTAGCGCTATTTATGTAAAGGTTTTGCCAGGTGAGGAAAGATAAATGAATATAAAGAAAGCAAAGTGTGCAACAATTATGTATCCGTATAAAGCAGGTTAAGTGAATGGTGGGAAAGTAAGACGAGTACCAGTCAAAGGAATGCCGGAAAGTAAAATCATTGTTAACTGGAGGATTGCTCAAGTGTTCGAGGCTGGGAAAACGCTGTTATTAAGTATAAAAGATAAGGAAGGTAAGTGAGCATCAGGTATGCGATCATCTGGTACATGAGAATAGTGTGCATTACACAACTACGCTATGAATCCCAGATAAGCCAAGTGAGTGCTAGACAAGTAAGATGAATGCCAGGTAAGAAAATTAGTGCCGGATAAGTAAACTGAGTGTAGGTAAGTAAATTGAATGATAGGAAACAAAGGTATATGTCAGATAAATAGGTTAGCGCTAGTTATGTAAATGTAGTGTACCTCTAATATGCAAAAAGACTACAACACGGGTCTTGCAGTGTGTGATCTTCGAACATAGGGGCAGTTTTTATGAAATGGTAGCAAGGCGTGTCACAACACAACCCACTCGTCACGACCCTGAAGCCCTTAAAAGGTATGCAAATTTAATTTTCATCTTTATTCTTCCAGTCCGTCATTTTATTTCTTTATTAATATTGTTCATTCTAATTTTATTCATTCTTTTAAAATTTTATTATGATTTTACATAAGGTCCATACTTTCTTTAAAAGCAATTAACAGAAATAAAACAAATAAAAAGTAAAAAGAACGAAATCAAGGATAAAACAAAATCAAAACAATAAAAAAATGAGACCCCTAAGTCTGTATATTCTCAGAATTTACAATACACATAGCACACCCTAACTGTTGATTAGAGTTCGAGGCTGGAAAACGCTGTTGTAAATTATAAAAGATAAATGAAGTAAGTGGGCGCCACATATAGTATATGATCATTTGCTGAGGTAAATTTGTAAGCAATGTAGGTAAATTAAATAAGTTAACATTAGTTAAGTATGTAGGTAACAAAGTATCAGGTAAGTAATTCAAGTGAGTGCCAGGTATCTGATAGCCTGGTAAGTGAGATTAGTGCGCACCACATACCCTAAGTATGAATACCAGGTAACTAAAATGAGCACTAGGTAAGGAAAATGAGTGCCAGGTAGTTAAACCGAGTGCTATGTAAGAAAATTAATGCCAGGTAGGTCAAACGAGTGCTACTAAAGAATCATGAATGCCAGAAAAGTAAAGTATGCGTCAGGTAAATACGTTAGCGCCAGGTATATAAAGAATACGAACGATATTATGTGCTAGGTAAGTAAAGCTAAATGAGTGCTAGGTAAATAACATAAACGAATGTCTGGTGAGCAAAGTGAGCAATATAGAAGTAACCATGTGAAGTAGATTAAATTAATGGTGGGTAAAAGATGAGCACCAGGCAAGTCAGTGAGTGCCGACAAGTAAAATAAATTAATAAAATATATGTTGATTAGAGGGTTGCCCAAGAGCTCAAGGCTGGAAAACGCTGTTATAAAATAAGTATAAGGTAAGTGAGTACCACATACAGTAATTGACCACCCGCTGAGGTAAGGAATGTAAGTCATATAAGTAAAGTAAGTCAGTATTAGTTAATTATGTAGGTGATAAGAGTACTAGGTAAATAAGGCTAATGAATGCTAGGTCTGCGATCGCCTGGTAATTGAGAATAGTGTGCAACACATTACTAACTTATGAGTGCCAGGTAAATAAAATGAACATCAGGTAAGATAAATGAGTGCCAAGTAAGTAAATGACTGCCAGGTAAGTAAAAATGAGTGCCAGGTAAGTCGAATGAGCACCAGGTAAGTAAAGTGAATGCTAGGAATGTAAGGTACGAGTCCCGGTAAATAGGTTAGCCCCAGTTATGTAAAGAGTTTGAGAGATATTGGGTGTCAGGTGAGTTAAGATAAATGAGGGCCAGGTAAGTAAAGTGAGCAGCATATAAGTAGCCATGTGAAATAGGTTATGTGAATGGCAGGTAAGATAAGTACCAGGCAAGTCAAGTGAGTGCCGGCAAGTAAAATAATGTGTAATTCTTGTTGATTAGAGAATTGCTCAAGGACTCGAGACTGGGAAACGCCGTATACGTGTAAAAGATAAGTTATTGAAGTGAGCGCCACATAAAGTAATTGATCACCTGATGAGGTAAGTTATGTAAGTAAACTGTCTGATGAGATGATGATGATGATGATGAAGATGATGATGATGATGAGAGATGGTGGGAAATATACTAATTACAGCTGCTACTACTACGACTACTAGTCATAATAATAATGAAATGAAACAACAATTACATCTATCATCCTAACATTATCCATTTATCTCTACGCATACTGATCAATAGTATCCTGTTCAGTTTCTTTCACTTTTGATCTATTGTTCCATTGAAGACCAGAAGCGACCACTTTTCGGAAACAAAGGGATTTTTCACTACTTCACCGCTTCTGAGAGACTCCGTTTCCGCAATTGCCTTTTTGTTCCTTGTGTATAGGGACTGTTAGGGGAAAAAATGATATTTAATTTTTCCTTAAGGATATAAATTTAAAACCTGTAGGACTTTTTTTTTTATTAACACGATAGATCGGGGAAGAGAGATAATGCGACTTCTTTCATATATATCCGGAGGTGATATACGCCCTTGTATCGCGTAGATACAAAATACGTAGGACGAAGCAATGAATCTTAGTTCGAAACATTGTTCCGAAGCTCTGGTCAAGGCATCTGTGGCTTATCCGAGCCCCAATCGATTGTGCGAATAGCCGTCCCAATCATATTTCGATTCCCTAGTCCCAAGTGTCAATAACTATGTATAGCCGAGTGCAATATTCACTTCAGTCGCTTGACCTTCAAACCAGGCGGAATTATTCATCCCAAATGAGGCGAACTGAATGTAGTACTCAAGGCAATAATGGAATACTCGTATATATTCGAAGCATCAGACTTATGATTTATGAACTCATTTCGAAAAAAAAAGGTAAAAATAAATAGTATATTTAGATATAATAGTTCTATTTATATTTATACACACATATGTGTGTGTGTGTGTCTAGACATATACATGTGTGTGTGTATATATATATATATATATATATATATATATATATATATATATATATATATATATATATATATATATACATAACTACATACATACATACATACATGTATGTCTCTCTCTCCTTATATATATATATATATATATATATATATATATATATATATATATATATATATATATATATATATACATACATATATATATATATATATGTGTGTGTGTGTGTGTGTGTGTGTGTGTGTGTGTGTGTGTGTGTGTATGCATACATATATTCTTCATAATGTCGCTATCTGAATTTTACTGATAATTTCTCTGTTTCTATTTTTTTTCTTCTTTTCTTTATCTTTATTTTTCTGTTTCACTAAAGCTTTCTTTATTTTGGTACTTTTTTTCGTTTTCAGTCTTTCTCTTAAAGAATAACTCAGCAACTATATCGTTGTGGTAGACCTACTGAAAAGAAGGACGTGTTGTTAAAGAAAGTTATCTAAACAATTTGAATAGATTTAGATTCATTGTCCACTTCATCCGCATTTAGACTAATTTGCATATCCAAAACCTCTGATAACCTTCTCCTTTTAAACTTTTGGCTTCCTAACTTACCATAAAGTAATTATGGACCCAAACTGCCAGCATTGCATTACAATTGCACGGGTTTAATTCGATTAAATCTGAGAGAGTTAGCCTAGTATAATAAGTTCTGTGTATTGAATCATTTCCATTACAGCGAGTAATGGTTATGATATTTTAGAAACAACGATTGCCGATATTATCTTGCCGATAACGTTGATAATATTACATGCTATCTGTTTCCATTTGTTTTTTTAAGATGCTTAAGAGGAAAATGCTATCTTAATGCAATCAATTTCGTCCAAATCTTTTGAAAATCTCACGCCAAGAGTCTATATCCTTCGCTGAATTGATTTCCTTCTTGAAGTGTGATTGAATTCTTGTAACACGAGATCCTTTTTCATCTCTGCAAGCATTTTTTCTTCTCTGCATGCATCGTTCTTTCCTCTTTCTTACCCAAAAATATTCTTTTCTTGCAAGATTTTCTCATCTCTGGAAACATTTTTCTTCTATCAATGTGTTATTTTCTCCATAACCATCTTTTTTTGTCCAAACATTTCTCTACTATGCAAGGCATTCTTCTCTATAAGACCTCTCTTCACTGCAAGCATTTGTTGTTGTTTTTCTCTACATTTTTTTTTTCTTATCCACAAACATGTCTCCTCTCTGGAAGCATTTTCTTATCCACAGGTATTTCTCTTCACTGTCAGCATTTTCTTCTCTACAAGCGTTTCACTCCTCTGCAAGCATTTCTATTCATTCCAAGCAATTCCTTTCTAAACAACTGCTTGAACTTACAAGCGCACACCCTTTCATTTTATCAGTCAATTCATTCATTCATTTATTAGTATTTTTCATTTTCTATTTTTCCTTGTCAAGTCATTCTCCAAGCGCGTTCTCTTTAACTATGCAATACCGAAGTAAAAGACACGGTTTAAAGGGACATTAACTCGAGGATATATGATACTTAATTCTTACCTAATCTTCTCTTTCTGTATTCCTCGATCTTTTAGTATCTTCCCTATTTTCTCTGCTTTTCATATGCTCTATTTTTCTACCCTTGACGGTTTTCATTTCTACGTTTTTATTTTTATTTTTATCGTAAATGTTTTGCCATTTGTCTTTTTTTTTTCAATCCATTTTTCGTTTTCCTTTTTTCGTGTTTTGTCATTTTCTAAGTTCATTGGTACGAGAAACCGTTTTCGAATGTCGTCTATATTTCAAATATTTTCTTGCTATCATTTTTTTTTCTGCAAATTCTACTGATTATGTTCCGTCTTCATTAACTTTCTGAGTAGAATAAGGTTAAATATAGTTTATTTTAATGCTTCCCTTATTCTTTATCATCCTTTCGACATGCCAATCTCTCTGTCTATTCACATACTAAGCTATATCTTCACAATTTTCTCAACGTATATTTATTATCTAATTTTAGTATCAAAAAATTCCTCACATTTTCTTATCTTTATACATATATTATATCATATTCCTTCTTCATCTATTGATCCTTTTATCTTTCAAATAGACCAACTATAGTTATCATTACATTATTATCTTTTCACATTTTACTATCAACAAATCTTTTTATCACATTCTAACAAACTTCAACTCTGCAATGACTTGCAACCTGCACGACCCTGACTTCTGCTTGCAAGACATCTCCGAACTTGTCAGGAAGCAATTATGAACACAAGCAGCCGGCTTTGCATTGCAGTTGCATGGGTGGGATTGAGTCTTTGCAGAGATGGAGAAATTTACTTCGAAATCCAGTGTTACCAACTACAATTTTCAAAATCCGCTAAGCCGACCTTAAAAAAAAAGCCAGATTATAGGTAAAACTCTTACAGAAATTCCCGCTAGATTTGACAAGAAAATTCACTAGTTCCTCTTGTGAATTCCAGAATTTTCCCCTGTAGTTCGTCTTTCTTGTTCGCTAGATTTAGCAGAAAAAAAATGCTAAAATAGCAACCCTGTCGAAATCACGAAGGTTGTGAACAGTTTCACTTAAAAAAAAAAAAAAAAAAAAAAGAGGGAAAAAATTAATGATGATAATGATGGTGTTGATGACGACGAAGATGAGAGTTAAGATGACAATGACGATGATGATGACGATAATGACGATAACGATGACGATAACAGTGACAGTGACAGTGAGAGATAGAAATATAGTGATAATGATAATGATATGAATATATCATAGGTAAAACTCGAAGATGAAGATACGAATATCGGTAAATCATTAAATGAATATAAAAACGTCATCAATCAAACAGTCAGCCGAAGAAAATAGACACAATAACTCCATAAACTGACACAAATAAACAAACTCTATCGTTAAATAAACATACGAATCATAGGCTGCCTCTTGATAACAAAAAAATCATAAATAAAATCAATAACTGTTAAAAAGACCCCGAGGAACGACTTTCATCTTCCAAGACGTTCTCCTTAAGGACTTACAAGGAATCAAAAACTTCTTTGAAATCCTCTTGAAGATTTAATAGCTTTGGCGCAAGGTTTGATCCCTTTTGCGAAGGTTTTATGGTGTCTATACACCGTTACAGTCATTTTATTATTATTATTATTATTATTAAGATCATTATTATTATTATTATTATTACTATTACTATTTTATTATTATTATTATTATTATTACATATTAATATACTGTTATTATTATTATTGTTATTATAATATTATCATTATCATTATTATCCTTACCATGATTATCATTATTATCAATATTACTCTTATCGTCATTATTATTCTTATTATTATTTTAGTTATTATTATTATTATTCACTATTATTATTATTATTATTATTATTATTATTATCATCATCATCATCATTATTATCACCATCATTGTTATAAATATCATTAGTATTTTTAATATCATTATCTCATACATTTGTATTATCATCGTTATTACCCCGATCATCATCTTAATTATCATCATTATCATTATCATTCATTGTCATTAATTATTATCACGATAATATTTTCTTTCCATAATTTTATATTCATCATGATATCGGAAATTCTATATAAAAAAGACAATGCTTCATCTGTACAAGATAAACAACATTTGCAAATATCATAATTCCTTTTGTCCATTGGCTTAATAGTCCTTTTCTGCAATTGATTACAAATTCATGACCTCAGTCGATGTCACTAGGAGTTTGATTACTAAGTATAGTTTTCATCTAATTTATTATCTGCACACTTAAGCTACAAAACAAAGTTAAATAATAATAATGATGATAATAATGGTAATGGTAACAATCATTATAACAAAAATGATAATGATGAGAATGATAACAATAATAAGAATAATTATTATAATGATAACAATAATAACTAGATGAAGGCAATGATAATAATGATATTAAAATAATAGAAAAAAATAATTATAATAATAATGATAATTACAATAATGATAATAATCACAACACTACTACTACTACTGATAAGAATAAAAATGATAATGATAAAGATAATAACGATGATAATGATGATAATAATAATAATAATTATTATTATTATAATGGTAATAATAGTTATTATTATTATAATAATAACAATAATAATAATAATTATTATTATTATTATTATTGTCATTATTATTATTATGATAAAGACAACAACAATAATATAAAAAAAATAAAAATGAAGGTTTTAATTTTTACAATTATAATTATTATATTAATGATAAGATAATAATACTAACAATGATGCTGATAATAACAATAGTAATAATAATTATTATTATTATTATTATTATTATTATTTTTATTATCATCATCATCATCATAATAATAATAATAATAATAAAAATAATAGTAATAATCATAATCATAATAATAACAATAATAAGATGATGACAGTGATGGTAATGTGATGGTAATGGTAACAGTGATAAAATAATGATAGGAGCAATAATAATTATAATAATGAAAATTATAGTGATATTAAAGA
>NC_051427.1:12432802-12437802 GCF_015228065.2 Penaeus monodon | reverse complement strand
AAAATATATTAACTTTTCTAAAAGCCCAAAGAATTTATTACACGTCACATTTTTCACGTCCGTAGCTTATGGTCTTATACTTCGTAAATTCTTCTATCGTGTTGTGTTTGATTTTCGATTTTGTTTTTATTTATTTATTCATTCATTCTTTTTTTCACTCCCCCCCACCCCCGCCTACTCTCAAACGTTCCCTCTCGTTCGTTCAGATTTTCATTCTTTATTCTTTCATCTCAATCCATCTTAACTTGGCACACCCAATTTCGGCAAATTGAAGTGCAAACCGAAAAAAAGAAGAAAAAAAGAAAAGAAAAAAAAGGAGGCTTCCAGCAAAACTCGAAATAGTAAATCCTGAAACGCAGGGAGGCCACCATCAGCTGCTGTTTCTCGACACTTTGAAAAATAACTCAATCTTGGTGGGTCCCGCCATTGGTCACGTGACCAGCGCAGGTCCAGTTGATGACGTCATGGAATGCTTCTTAAAAGTAGCCAATCAGAGAAATACGTTTATATCCGCAAACTGATAGACAGTGTTATCTGTTTGACTTTTGTTTGTACAACAAAATGGAGTTTAGCGTGTTTATTTATTCGTTTAACAGTCAATATGTTTATTAATCCGTTTGTCTATCGATTTATTTATTCGTCTATCCCCCTGTTTATCTACTTATCGATTAATCAGTCTATGTATTAGCCATATATCTATCAGCCTGCGTATCGATTATCAGACTATTAACTATCAATCCACCTATCTATCTCTACACCAATCTATTTTCCATCAATACATCTATCTACCTGTCTTTCCAAATATCTGTCTAGTCACTATACACCTGTATATTTACAACTGTACTACACCTATGTACCTATGAAAACTATAAACTATTTTTCACGAAGGGACAACAAATTTATCATTACGATTGACACTTTAACCATTGTGTCAATAATGAACGAGGGTTTTCACGTCATTACGGCTGTGAAATATATTAGAAGCTGTTAATTTGCGTTGACAATGAACATAATGGTTTGGGGAATAATTATGTAGATGTTTAACGGTTTCGTGTTTCTCCATACGCACATGCCTCCACACACGCATAGAGATACATGCACTTACACACAGACACAGACACACACACAGAGACACAGACACAGACACACACACACATACACAGACACACACACACACACACACACACACACACACACACACACACACACACACACACACACACACACATACACAAAACATGAATAATTATATATATAGATAAAGATATAGATAAATAGAGATGGATAAACAGATAGATAAATAAGTAGACAGATAGATATAGAGAGATACCTATAAATATGAAGGTAGATATATAGAGATAACTGTAGATTTGAAGGTAGATATAGGTTTAAATATAAAAAGATAGACAACTGTATTGATTTATATATAGATTCAAGAATAGATGTAGATAATTTTTTAGAGAGATTACTAGCCAAATACTCAGCCAAAAACACACACGCACACATACACACAAAGACACACACACACACACTAAACAAACACATACGCACACGCGCGCGCCACACACAGACAAACACACACACACGCACACACACACACACACACACGCACACACACACACACGTACACACACACACACACGCACGCACACACACACGCACACACACACACACACACACACACGCACACACACCCGTAACCCCCCTATCCACCCCATGCCCCCTCCACAAGCACACACAACGGGGTCTTTTATGAAGCAGAAAGGCAGAGTCAAATATTTGGATTAGCTGGATAAAGAGGGTTGTAATTCGCTTAACCAAGCCAAGAGAGGAAATTAGGTACTGGAGGTAAAATAAGGAAAAGAAAAAAATCGAGGACAATCGATTTTTTGAAGGGGGTGAGGGTACCTGAATTCTGTGGAGTGTCGATTCAACGAGAACTTTTACTGAATTTTATTTTATTATTTTTATTATTATTATTATTACTATTATTATTATCATTATTATTATTATTATTATTATTATTATTATTATTATCATTATTATTATATATATATATATATATATATATATATATATATATATATATATATATATATATATATATATATATATATTTATAAATATATATATATATATGTCTGTGTGTGTGAGCGTGCAGTGCGTGTTTGTTTGGTGTGTTGTGTGTTCTTTAGTATGTATATAAATATATATATATATATATATATATATATATATATATTTATATATATGTATATATTTATATATATATATATACATATATATATATATATATATATATATATATATATATATATATATATATATATATATATATACATATGTGTAATAATAACAGCTTAATAAAACACGCATTTTCTCTCTCGGTGTGTATCTCTGTATGTATGAGTATAATCATATATACATGTGTATAGTAGGTATGTACAATTCCCCTCCAAAAAAGTGCTATAGGCAAAATTGCTGCTAGAATTTGAACAAAATTTACCGGTTTGATTTTACTGTCGGGTTGGTATTCGAGAAGGGATTTCCACTTTGTGCTTTTGCAATAAACGAAGGATATGTGACTGCATAAGCAAAGGTGATTGCTAAGTAATTCCAAACAATTGTTAACCTAGCACTATGGTGCTGATTAGCTTTCAAATGCAGTTTAAAGGGGATTTACTATGATGGAGTTTTAGCATCTTTGGCATATATGTACATTGGTTTCCCTTCTTGTGAATATAAAACACCTAAAAAAAGCAGTGTTAAATTTCACAATGTCACGGTGTGGGGCAACACCATTGTGGATCACTCGCCTGTAGCAGCAGTGATAAGTTACCAATTACCATAATATGAACATAATATATCCATAATGTATATTCTCATCACTGAATATACTGTCCCTTAAATATGTTTAACACTGTAGTGTACGGCTGCGCACTCGCCGACTCTAAAGCCATTCTCGCCAGGACTGACATCATCCTTGGGCGCCAAGTGGTTGGGTCCGGGTCTTGACCGTGACACATGCCTCTTCTTCTACCACGGAATAAAGTATATGGGGAACTCTGTGATGCTGCCTTTAACTAGGACGAGACGCCCCCCTAACGGAAGCCACCTTGCCGCGGTGGGGGGGCTTGAGGTCCCAATGATCTGGTGAGCCGGACCAGAGGGCTACCCATACTGGAGGGGTCACCAGTGAGGGATGAGACAAAATGGCTTCCTGGTGCACCAAGGCCTATGAGAGGGGATGGTGCACACATCCCTGGTTCATTCCATCTTGGACCAGGGAGAACTCTCCCACGTGTGTTTGCCGTGCGTGGCATCCCGTATTACCAGGAGGTTGAGTGATGCTGCACGCTGCGCCCTGCAGCTAGCGACACACCTCTTTGGTCCTTTATTCTGGTTAGACGGGTGGCTTGATCAAGGCCCGGTCAAGTCAATCGGCTGGTCAAATATGGCTAGCGTCAAGCAGCCACTGTTCAGTCGGTAGCGCATAGGTACCACGACTGTCATCAGTACTGTAATAGTGGCTGCGTATATTTCCTCATTACCCCTGTGGCTGTTGGGAGATTTTGAGTCCAACTATAGCTTCCCCTCGTTGGACTCTATGGTGGGTGGGGGGGGGGGTGAGGAAATGAAGAATTCTAATTTGTATGAGTACTACAAATTTACAAAGATCTAGCTCTCTCCCTGACGACCTACGCAATCCCGCGACCATTCCCTCTGGAACATCACATGTTGTCACTTTGGAACCTTTCCTGCTTCCAAAGGGCAAGAATGGGAATCGTAATGGTTTCCGGGCTCCCAAACCAGGTAAGAAGGGGAAAAGTCCTCCTCAATCCACTAAGGAAATCTTACCTGGTAGATATGAGAGTATTTCATATAGTAAGTACCTAGTAGTAAAGACCATTGATAGTGTATCAATCATGGATATTGATATTTTTGCAGTACATCGGAAAATAGTTGAGGTATGTCAACGTGATCCTCGCATCACCCCACAGTAAGATGGTAGCCTAATAGTTGAGGTTTCGTCACCAGACGAGAGTGACCGTCTGCATGCGATATGCAACATCCCTGGGGCTCAAGTTTCATGTTCTCCTCACAAAACCCTCAATCAGTGTAAGAGAATTGTCTTTTTCCAAGACCTGATGAGGTATTCAGAAGAGAAACTGTTAGAGGAACTAGAGAATTTAAAGGTAGTGAAAGTAAAAGTTTTAAGAAGAAAGTTGATGGTTTAGAACGGTCAACAACAGCTCTCCTTCTAACTTTTAACACGTTAGTCCTTCCAAAATCAGTTATGTTGGCATGGTACCACCTCAAGATAAAGCCATATGTGCCCAACCCTATGCGGTGCTTCCACTGCCAGGGTTATGGGCATGGAGCCAACTCTTGCTGTTTTAAGAAAATGGACAACCAAGAGTATGTGTAAAGCGTGGTACAACAGGTCATCAAGGAGATGACAACTGTCGAGGTCCAATATGCTGTTACCACTGCAAAGAAGCTCATGAAGCTTCTTCAAAGCAATGTAAAAGGTACAAATTTGAAAAAGAAGTATTGGTAATAAGGAGCACGGGGAGAGTTTTCCAGAGGCAAAGCGACGTGCCCGTGTCCTGTTTGCACAGCCAGGTAAATCCTTTGTTTCGGTTCTAGCCTATCCTCCTTCCCACCAACCCTTGCCCTCCGGTGCTTCTTACACCGCACACTCTGCCACTTCCTTTAAACCTCAGTCCCCAATTGCTGAAACTGCCTCTGGTGAATTCCACCAGAAACGGAGTAGGAGTGAAGGGTCTATTGAGGAGACTCCTCTGTGTTGGGTGCCAGCGCATGTTGGTATCAGTGGGAATGAGCGAGCTGATCAGAATGCCAAGGCAGCTGACGCTCAGCCTTGTGATGCTCGTTTTCCTCTCCCACACAGCGACTTGAAACCCAGCATCAGGAGTTGTTTTCGTGATAAATGGAAGGAACAATCTAGGGATACCTCCAGAAACAAACTGCGAGAG
>NC_051427.1:12412834-12422702 GCF_015228065.2 Penaeus monodon | reverse complement strand
TTTAAAACCAAAAAAAAGGGAAATTTTTTGATTTTTTCCTTTTTTAAAAACAACATAAATTTAGACGTATCGCCCCCCAAAAAATGTATATATATATATATTATTATAAAATATAATATATTATATATATAATATATATAAAATTATAATATATATATAATATAAATATAATATATATATATATATATATATATATATATATATCGAAATGTTTCTATACATAGACAATGTGAATGAAAACTGAACTCGACTTGCCTCTCATTTTCCAGGAGGGATTTGCATGAAATTATAGAAAATAAAAACTGTAGGAAAGATTTAATCCTTTGATCCAGTTCTTATTTTTCTCATATTCACAATAAGGCATAAAAATGGATAGACATGTATAGAAGTAAACCATTATATAGTCTTTCTAGTCTTTCAACAACACTCTTCTCTTAAACTTCAACATATATCCATCTCTTCCTTAGTTCAAAGGGAAATCAATAATTAAAAAAAAAACAAACTAAACAAAAACAGACAAACAAATAAATAAAACAACCCTCCCCCCTCGAAGGGAAAAACCCAGAAAAATGCAGTGTTTCAGTTTTTTTAAAATTCATTAACACCAGACCTTCCCTTTAACTCACACGGACACTGACGAATAACGGAACCATGAGTCAGGACACGGAGACTGCAGTGAATATTGTACATGGTCATGAATAGAAGATGTTTTTAGAGAGAGAGTGGAGTGAGGAGGAGGCAAAGAGGGGAGGATGGGAAGGGAGGGAAAGGAGGGAGGGGGAGCAGGAGGGAAAGAGAGAAAGGGAGAGAATTGGGAAGGGGGGGGAGGGGAGAAAAGAGGGATCGGGATGGGGAGGGAAAGAGAAAGAGGGAAGAAAAAGGGAAGGTGGGGGAGGGTATGAAATAGATAGATAGATAGAGAACAGGTAAGAGGGAGAGAGAAATGAGGAAGGGGAAATAGAGGAGATAAGAGGGAAAAAAGGGGAAAGGGAAAAGACAAAAAGGGAGTGAAAATAGGAAGTCAGAGAGAGAGAGGAAAAAGCAAGACAAAAAGCCAGACAGAGACAGACACAGACCTCGACGAAAGATTAAAAAAAGAAAGAAAAAAAAAATCATTTGCCACTGATGCATCCCTCTTTAATTAATCAATCCCTCCCTCGCGGCAATCAAATAATACCTTTACCGATTCCTCACGCAGAGGCGAAATTCCCCAAATACCTTTGCAACCTGAGTGAACTTGCTTCGCATTCTCGCCATAAGTTCCCCCGTCTTCAGAAACTAACTACTGGCAGCCGATCTCAAGAAGCCAGCGAGGGTACATGTTACTGAATCCGATTATTTGATTGTCCCTTGATCCAGGACGTTTTGATTGGGTCGGTTTTATCAAAGTTTCTGCGCGAATCTCGAAAACAGGTCGTGATGAAAGGTCCCAGATGCGTGATTATCATTTTTTGTCTTCCTTTTGTAAAAAAGAGAAAAAAAAGGAAAAAAAAAGCTAAAGGCGGGCATATTATAGTGATGCGATCTCCCCAGGTGAGTAAAAAAAAAAATTAATGATGATAATAACGTAATAATAATTGTATAAACAAATACATCGATTTAGTTCTGGGCGTAATATTACGCCACCCAGACAGTAGGAGGAGAGAAAAAGAAAGAGAGGGGAGGAAGAGAGAGAGAGAGAGAGGAGAGAGAGAGAGAGAAAAGAGAGAGAGAGAGAGAGAGAGAGAGAGAGAGAGAGAGAGTGTGTGTGAAGAGAGAGAGAGAGAGTGTGTGTGAAGAGAGAGAGAAGAGAGAGAGAGAGAGAGAGAGAGAGAGAGAGAGAGAGAGAGAGAGAGATTGAGACAGGCAAATAAAGTATTTGCTGTTTTACTATTACGGGTTTTTTAAGGAACGAATGTGAACATATTTACTGAATTGCAAAGTCAGATGAGCTGGAAAAAAAAGGTTTATTTCCATTACCACTTCAAATTTTGGTGAAATTGCTGCTAACACTTTCAACTTATCTTCCCAAAACAAAAGAAAAATTAGAACTGTACCAGTGAAATCTATGAATTACTGAACTCTTGGAGAGGTGTATTACAGCCCAGAAGTATACAATAGGACATGCTATACAAAAAGTCTTTTATGCTGTAAAATTGTTACCAGGCCAGCGTTATAGCCTTTGTGAATGGTGATCGTAGTAGTCCAGTATTAGCAGTGATGGTATAAACCTAATTAGTACCAGTAATAAGGCATTACTACTTCTATTACAATAATAATAAAAGCGATAATAATGGTGGTAAAAATGAAATTATAAACAGTTTTAATATAGTAAATTTTGGCAGTAGTGCCATTAGTACCATTAAAAAAGTAATCATTCTTACTGCTACTACAACGATGGCGAAAAACCAAGGCAATTTCACAATGACAAATATCATAATTACCATAATATCCCCCCAATAGCGAGCGCCGGGCTCGATCTCTAGGCTGAGTAGCGAGATTCTTTTTCCTTTGTCTCCGAAAACAACAAGCTTCTAGGAAAATGGACTCATGGATGCCTTCAATAGGACAATAGGCTGAGATGAAAAGACGGTGAATGACAATGATGGTGTTTAGCATGCATGGGCAGAATATACACAAATAGGTAATGGGCAGAATTATTATAAAATGGACAAATGAATAAGGTTAAATAAGTAGCTCATTGGGTGAAATTATAGATGTTTTTGTCTATAAATTATTGAATTTATACAGGGTGAGACGGAAAGATGACAATGATAATGTTTCGTATACATGTACATAATATAGGTAAAGAGGTATATAAATGATAAATTTTATACAGGACCAGAATATAGGTAAATAGGTATTAACCCCAAACTATTATAAAGTGGGATAATGGATGAAAAAGCTAAATAACTAGCTACATGAGTGAAATTATAGAAATTTATGTATAGAAAGAGATTTATTTTATAGGCTAAGAGAGTGAATGACAATGGCCCTCCTTAGTATGCCTGGTAAAAAGGTAATAAACAAAGAGATAATATATATGTGAATAGACAGGTCAATATATCAACATAAATAAGTAGGTAAAGGAGTGACATTATACATGTTTATCTATAGGAATTACTGACTTCATACAAATGAGCAAAATGGTTATAAATGAGTGACTAGAAAGATAAAATCTTCTAGGGTGATCATTAAATCTAATGAATAAAATTGAAAAATGTGGAGAAATAGATAATTGGCTAATAAAGGGAAAAATTTTATATTGGTAAATGAATATAACAATAAAAACAGTAGTGTCGAAGATACATTGCTATATTTGAGAAGGTGAATTAAGTAGTAATAAAACAATAGAATATTGATGAAGACTAATGAGAATGAGAGAAATTATATTGATGATAATGGCAGGGGATGTATCAATGATTATGCTAGCAATGAATAATCATATTAAGGATATATTTATCAAAGAAAAAAAATCTTTCTTTCATAATTAAAGGGCAATATATGTGGTTGGTTTTTTTATTTTCTTATCTGTAATCACACAGAAGACTTATTATTTTTATAAAGGAAATCGCGTTAGTTTCCAATGCTTATAGGTTAAGGGCAAATTAAGATATTAAGATAAACTTTGGTCAGTAATTTAAAATTGAGGATTTTTATCGATACGTAGATGAATATGTATGTACATGTGTGTGGTGTATGTTGTGTGTGTATGTGTGTGTAGATATATTTTATGGATGGATGTTTTTTACCGGCTTATATGTCTACATTGAAGCAGAAAAATATTTCTCCAAAAACAGTGGTCAACTTGTACGTCTAATATAAAATTTTGAAACTTTTAAAATCTGCCTGCCTAACACTCGCTGTACACAATTTTCAAGATTTCTCGCAACCCACTTCAATCATTCACTACTGAAACCCTTTGTTTAATAAGTCCATGTAACGCTGAAATCTTAATAAAATCAATGCTTAACCCAAAAGGTTAGGTTATGTTGGGCCCGGTTTACTCTGTGAGTTAGTACTCACTTGCGTCTGTGTTTTAGAAAAAAGGTGTCCTTTTACTGTACTTTTATTTTAAGGGGGGGGTCCTCTTATTCAGCAAATATAGGCCGAAACCTAAATTAAAATCCTATTTGCTTTAGTGAAAACAAAACGAAACCACATAGAAATTATTTAAGAAAGATGACAAATAGATTCACGAATTTATTGATAAGTAACACGATATCATCTTCATAACCTTTTACTAAACAACTTATCCTCAATAAACCTTAAACAAGACACACCCTTTTACGAAAACATATTTCCTCGCCGAATGAATAAATTTAAATTGTCAATTAACTACAATAAATAATCAACAAATCCACTTAAATTCACAGTCTAAAAAAAGCATAAGATTTCCACACCTGGTTTCGGCAAACTTTACCAAAACAAATATCCCTTCCTCCGAATGAAATTGTCCCAAATCCAGCAGTAGAAACAGATTTCCACACCCTGGCTTCGTATTGCGAGGTTTTGTCGATGGATCAGCATCGTCGTCATACCCAGGGCTTGTGCGTGTTAGTCGTATATGCATGAGAGATATGTGCTTAGGCGCTAGACTCCGTTTAAAAACAGTGGAAATAGCGAGATTGCTTTGTACATTTATGCTTATTTGTATGGAAAAGCCTTTGTGTGTGATAGATAGATATGGATTGGATGGATGGATGGATAGATGGATGGATGGATGGATGGATGGATGGATGGATGGATGGATGGATGGATGGATAGATGGATAATTGGGTGGATGGATGGATAGATGGATGACTGGGTGGATGGTTGGATGGAAAGAGAGACAGATAAAGGGAAAGATAGATAAATGGGAAGACAGATAACTAAACAGACAGAAAGATATAATAATGTTACTATATTTCCATAAATACATATATTTTGATATGTAAACTCTCGTTTTGACTGCCGGAGAGTTTCGATTCAAGCGTTGGTTTAACTAATGGGAAATCCAAATTGTTGTTGTAAATTCAAGTCGTCAGCTTGAAACTGTGATGCACATAAAGTTCTGATACAAGGGTAAAACTAGTCAGAAAGGATTAATAGCTCTCTGTCTGATATATATTTTAAATATAAGTCTAGGCACAAGTTGCAGTTCTTCGGTATTTTGTTGGTGAAAATTATTGACAATAATAACAACAAAATGATGATAATAACAATGATAATAATGAATAACAAATACAATAATAACAATGAATAATTTTGATAATACCAATTACAAAACAACAACAACAACAATAATAATAATAGCAGTGATAATAGTAATAATAATAAGGGCGAAAATAATAACAACAAAAGCCACAACAGTAACATAAATGATAACAACAGCAATAATATAAAGAATAATGCAAATAAGGAGATTAAAACGAAATTACTTTAAGGCAAACTGAGACATCAGTATCTATCCCTAACAGCTTCATAACTTCAGACCATTTACAATAACCACAATCTCAGTTCAGGATCTGCATTCAGGTCTGACTAAAGAGCTTCAATTGAGATTCTACAGCAATCAAACCTTGAAGTTTGTTGAGCTGGCGGGTCGCTTTGAGTAGGTTTTTGAAACTGTTAATGACAGTTTTCAAAGAAGGATTCAGTCTGTGGGACAGTATTTTATTATTATTTTAGTAGTAGTAGTGGTAGTAGTAGTAATAGTAGAATAGTAATATTATGGTGATGGAAATAGTGTTATCATCAATATCATCATCATCTTTATCATCGTCACCACCGTCATCTTTATCATAATCATTATTATTATCATTATTAAAAAAAAAAAAAAAAACAATGATAATAATGATGTTTGCGGTGATGGTAATGAAGATTATTAATATGATAATGATGATAAAAATAGTAATAGGGATAATAACAATGATAACAATCAATAATAATTATTATTTTTATAATCATGATAATAATGGTAATGGTGATAATAATAATGATTTTTATAATTGATATTATTATCATTATTATTGATAAATCCTTGTTTTATGTCTAATATAGGGTTTAAATCTTATACATGTTCATTGTATTCTTTGTATGTGCATGCGTGTGTATGTGTGTGTGTGTGTGTGCGTGCGTGCGTGCATGCGTGTGTATGTGTGTGTGTGTGTGTGTGTGTGTGTGTGTGTGTGTGTGTGTGTGTGTGAGTGTGTGTGTGTGTGTGTGCGTGTGTGTGTGTGTGTGTGCGTGTTGTGTGTGTGTGTGTGTGTGTGTGTGTGTGTGTGTGTGTATGTGTGTGTGTGTTAACACAAAAATATATACTGCATATATTTGAATATATTTACCATTGCGGGTGTGACAGATTATTCACTTATTTTTCACAAAACAGTATAATACCAATATCAATTTATGATGCATGAATTTTTCTGAGCATGAAGAATTTGCTGTAGTATTCAGCACATGCATTTTACAAACACCTAGACCAGTATGTTTTTTTTTAATTAATAATTTCACTTCATGTCCCGAAGACTAGACCGAAATGCTTCCCATGACCATGCATGACGATCGGTTCTAGTGAGGCTGGAATCGAAATATGAATGGGCAGGATGAACACTCGCTCGAAATTGCAGATAAGCTGCAGATTACTCGTTCACTGGGCCAGGACGCTGTTCCATATTCGAGTGGTACAAATTTTAATCCAAATATCATAGCTTGGTTTTACTTTTTTCTCTCTTTGGTTCAGAGTGGAGTATCGAACTTTTTTTTATTCTTTTAGTATTAATATTATTACTATATTCTTACTATATCGTATATATATATATAATTATATATATATATATATATATATATATATATATACATATATATATATAAATATATATATATATTATATATATATATATATATATATATATATATATATATATATATATAAGTGTTTATATTTGTATAAACATACAATATATATATATATAAAATATATATATATATATATATATATTTAATATATATATATATAGTGTTTATTTTGTATAAACTACATAAATATATATATTATATATATATATATATATATATATATATATATATATATATGAATTCATATATGCATAGGTGTGTGTGTGTGTGTGTGTGTGTGTATATATGTGTGTCTGTGTACATATAATATTGACGTTGAATTAAACTGAATTTTTCTCACCTACAGGACCTATATAACATAATCTCTCAAATATCAATATAAATTGGAATCTATCAATAACGTGTTCTAGTCCTATAGCTATTATTATATATGGATCGGGTGCCACTGAATGATAACGGTTGGGAATCATTGGCCTAAACTGATATTCACAACCCTGATTTGCTAAACGAATAAAGATACCTAAACCAGGTATCGAACAGGGATCACTTCACTTTGTGTTCTTGTAGGTATCAAACAGGTTTACCGAGTTTTAGCATTGAGGCTTGATGAGAATACACATGATATATATATACATATATATATATATATATATATATATATATATATATATATATATATATATATATATAATATATATATATATATATGTAAATATATTATTTTATATTATTTTGAATTTATTTTAAATTATATATATATATTATATTTTTATAAAATTTATTTAAAAATTATATTATAAAAATTTATATATATTTTATCATTTTATATTTTTATATTTTATTAATATATTTATATATTAATTTTTAATTTTTATTTTTTTTTTTTAATATATTTAAGTATATATTATATCCTTTTTTTTATTATTTTTTTAATTTTATATTTGTTTTTTACTCCCCCTTTTTTATATATATAATATATATTAATATATATATAATATATATATATTTAAATATAAACCCCCAATTGCTAAACACACCTTTGTATATTTAACACATGTGTTGATACTATACAAAATGTGTTTTTACGTATTATTGGGGGCATGTATATCATCTGTATGTTCAAAAAAATATACATAAATTTTTCCCCGTAAAAAAAGCTCCTGTTCCTGGAGTAAAAACAATTTTTCCTCTCATAAAACATATCGGGCACGAATAATCTCCCTCTGTTGATTTGTACCATACCGTATATGGTGTGGCACTTGCGACAATTCGTCGAACTGTGGCTGGTCTGAGATTCGCTATTCGCACAATCGTGGAAGACCGGGGACCACGATTACTCGATCAGTTCAAAAAAAATGTTTTCCTCTAACCCAAAGGTTTTTGCCCAGTGATGTTTTTTCGTATTAAAAACTTTAAATATAACCTGTGGATTTTGGACGTTTTTTGGGCATTTAAGTTTTTAAAAAAATTTACTTATTTTTCTCTTATATTTTGACCGACTAAATATGTTTTGATTCGTGAGTAATTTGTAAAAAAAGGGAATAGGGATTTTACGTGACGCACCACACGCTGACAGGGGGAAAAGGGGATTTTCCCATCTTCCAAAGTAATATTTTCCTTTGTTTCGTAAAAATAACCTACGAGTGGACACACACACACACCACACACCCCCAACACCACACACCCCCACCACACACACCCCCACACACCACACACACACACACACACCACAACACTCAAAGAAAAAAATGTATAGTTTTAAAAAAGACAGGGGGATAGAAAAGGTGTTTCCTTTGTTTTCATTAATATTTTTCAAAAAAGTTCTTGTACTATTAACGTAACCCTTTATTACTTTTATGCATCCATCTTTCATCTCCAGAAAATAAAAATTTGGATTCTCTGCAATTATTTTTTTATACCTAAAAGCTACTTTGTTATTTTTTCATCAAAGCGGTTTCCGCTAAACAGCTAAGTTTTCAGCGGCAAAATACTTTTTTGATAGAAATATTTAAATTTTAAAAAAAAAAAAAAATCAAAAAATATATTAAAAAAAAAGCAAAAAATTATGTTCTTTTTTTTTAAAAAAAATTTACAAAAAATTTATGCAAAAAAAAAAACTAATAAACCCTCTATATCACATCCCCCCCCAATCATTATTCAGTGACGGGGAGCAATCATCCGTCTTTAGTCTGAAATGTTGCACATCTTTCCACTGCGACCGTAAGGGCTTTTGGGCATCATCAAAAAGTGCTTCATTTTTTTAGCCATCATCGGCCTGAGTCAGTCTTTGTGCCCGATTTTTAGTCTTGTTAACTTCTTTTTTTTGGTTGGGGGTGGATATTTTGGGCACTCAAATTCCCAAAGGGCTCTTAATCTCCGCAGTTTGTTTCTAGAGGTATCCCTCCATTGTTCCTTTCATTTATCGCGAAGACAACTCGGTGTGTGGGAGAGGAAAACGAGCATCACAGGGCTGAGCGGCAGGAGTGGTCTTCGCGATAAAATTTAAGGAACAAAAGGGGGCATCCCCTTTGAACAACTGAGAGATTAGGATGACCTTGGAATTTGGGGGACCACATCCCCCACCGAAAAGTAGAAATTGTATTAAAGAGACTAAAAATCGGGTACACAAAACTGACTCTTGGGCCGAGAAAGGCTAAAAGTCAACAATTTATGAGGGAGCCAGAGCCATTAACGGTCGCCATTAGTGGAAAGATATGCAAATTCTCAAACCAAGATTACTTTCCCCGTATCACTGAAAAATGTATTTGGGGGGGGGGTTTTTGATTAGAGGGTCTTATTTTTTTCTTTGGGGAAAAAAATATTTTCAAAAAATTTAAATTTTTGCCCATGTTTTTGCAAAAATTTTATATACTTAGAGCATAAAATTTGTGCTTTTATTTTTAATATTTAATATTTTTGTAAAATATTTATTTTAAATTTTAAAATTTTTTAAAAATTTTAATAGTTCATCTAAAAAGGTATTTTGCCGCTAATGACCGTAGCTGTTACGCGGCAGATAATTTTTAAAAAATCAGTCGTCCCAGCCTCC
>NC_051427.1:12410612-12412734 GCF_015228065.2 Penaeus monodon | reverse complement strand
ATAATAATTTTTATATATTTTATATATATATATATTATATTATATATATATATTATATTATATTATACATGTTACAATACATACACGATTTTTCACATACATTCTAGTATGTATGTATGTATGATATATACATACTATACATGTATAATGTTCGTTTTTAATAGTCTTGTTTTCGTTCGAGGGTATTGTCATTCCATATTTCTTCTATTAATTGCTTTTCATTATTCTTAATAATTAATTGATTTATGCATTATACATCTATTTATTTTTTCTACGTACTTATATGTTCACTATTTTCATTGGTTTTATGCATCGTTAATTCTGAATGTATTTATCATTCACTGTTTATCAATCAATATCTATTTATCTGATTATCCCATCGCACTATCCACACTGCAAACCTGACATGATTACAGGACAGTCCGTTGTTTTAATTGCTTTCAAATCAGTTCTAAATTCGTAAGTGGCCTTAAATAATTAAATACTTAATATGCACACACACACACGCACTAGACACACACACACACGCACACACACACACACACCACACAATCACACCACACACACACATAGACAGATATATAATAAACCATACACCGGTTTAATGTAGATGTAATCGCTGATCTGAATTACATGTTATCATATATACTGTAAATATAAAAAATTCAAAAAGGTATTTATATTATATTACATATTCAACACACACACACAACTCATATAGTATATATATATATATAATATATATATATATATAATATATATATATATATATATATTATATATATATAATATCATACATATATTATATATATTATATATTTTTTTAACGTAGGTATTTATATCGTGAGATAACTTAAATTTAGTTTATTGATATCTTATGTATTGGTAGTCCCATCTTCGAGATCTCTTCTTAGTAATCATTATCATTTTATCCTTACTACTACTTTATTTCATTGTCAATCTATCTTCCTCCCCCACACCCCCACCAACCCCCCAACCACCCCCCACCCACACAACCGATGCTCTAATCTCATCCATCTCCTCCATCTACTATATATATATATATATCTCATATATATCTATTATATATATGCTTTTTGTTCTTTTTTTTTTTTTTTTTTTTTTTTTATGGTTTTTGTTGTATTTGTTTTTTCATATTTTTTTCTTTTTTTTTGTTTTTTTCTGTTCTCGTTTGTTTTTTCTTGTTTTTTCTATCTTTAACTTCTGTCTGTCTGTCTTGTGTGTGTGTGTGTGTGTGTGTGTGTGTGTGTTGTGTGTGTGTGTGTGTGTGTGTCCGTTGCGTCTCGTGTGCGTGTGCGTTTGTGTGCTGTGTGTGTGTTGTGTGTGTGTTTGTGTGTGTGTTGTGTGTGTGTGGTGTGTGTGTTGTGTGTGTGTGTTGTATGTGGTGCGATGTGTGTGTGTATTAGGTAGGTAGTAGGCAATTAATAACCTGTAGACCTATAATATGTAACTAAAAGAAAAAAAAACTAGAATTAGGGTAGTCTTTTTTTTTTTTTCCTTCTTTTTTTTTCTTTATGCAATGGGGCGACCCCCAGTGCGCTAAGTATGTTTGGGGGCCTTCTTTCCCACTGCACTCCCCCCTAACAGGAAATTAGCCGTTAATTTCTCGCCTCAGTAAATTGGATGTTTTAACTCTACGGGCTCATCCGCCGGGTTTTAGTGTTCTTTCGGGTTTTTATTTTCTTTCATGTGTGATAGCACTTGATCCGATTTAGGAAAAAGATTGGCCGAAATGGAATCAAAGGGGGTGGGGGAATCATAAACGAAAAAGCAAATGCCGATTGTGTGTGGGTTGTGTGTGTGTGTGGTGTGTGTGTGTGGTGGTGTGTGGTGTGTGTGGTGTGTGTGGTGTGTGTATGTGTTGTTGTGTGTGTGTGTGGGTGTGTGTGTGTGTGGTGTTTGTGCCTGTATGTTCGGTACGTGTGTGCGTGCGTGTATGTTTTGTGTGTCTGTACTTTATGTTGCGTGACAGGTGGGGCGTGCGCGTAAGTGTCGTGTAGTGTGAACAGGGCAACTATATAAGGGCTTGTTCGGTGTGCGGAGCGCGCGCGAACGTAGACATGTGCATGGTTTTTCATGTGGGTACTTAAAAATTTACTCT
>NC_051427.1:12399850-12402350 GCF_015228065.2 Penaeus monodon | reverse complement strand
CTGCTTATTAAATACGTTTATCTCTGCAAGATGGTTCCTTTGTTTATCATGATGTCCTGCGCTGGTCTTTTCGTCTGCACCCTGGTTCTCGAGCATTATGCAGTGCTCTTGTTTCGCCTCGTCGTTTTTATTTACTCTGTATCTGCAGTTTCCTGTGCGTGCCAGACCGTTTGCAAATATGATCACGACAAAGTAACTTAACCAGACTTTCGTGTACCCTGATTCGCCAGGTCTGTGTGAAGAAATAATCAAATGACACTGAAGGTCGCAAATTTTTATAAGCAACTATGAAACTATTGTATAGGAATTTTGGAAAAGGCCAACTTTCTGCAACTTTAAGTGATAAGAAAGAGAAAATCTGAATATTTAAGAGTCATTTTTTACATATTGTACTGTGTAAGTTGTGTTAAATATATGTTACTTAAAAAAGAAGCCAAAAGAATCGGAATCCTTTTTCTCATATTCTTTTTCTTTTATTTTCCTTACATATTTAATTGTGTAAAATCATTCTAATTATGCACAAGGTCAAGCAGGACGAAAAGAGATGACAGGACAGCCTGGCGTATGGTAAATAATACAACAAGAAGCAGACATGTGAATTACGGAATTCCTATGCACCCTTGTTCCCCGGAAAAGGCGAGATGCTTCGTGATATTCAAAATATCTTTCTTATTACAACAAGAAAACTATTTTGAATCTTATCTCTTTCTTTAAGGTGGTTTGTGTTGTTTAGAGGATTAGTAGATTTCACGCGAGAAAATGTTTACTTTTGTCTTTATATTATCATTATTATTTTTTAATCTGTTTTACTTTTTTTATTATTTTTGTTTTTTTGTTTTAGGAATGGGTACAAACATGTAACCTAATTCCCTATTTTACATCATATTGTATCTCTTTGTTTTGCGGCCGCTCTCTTCCTGTGTGTGTGTGTGTGTGTGTGTGTGTGTGTGTGTGTGTGTGTGTGTGTGTGTGTGTGTGTGTGTGTGTGTGTGTGTATGTGTGTGTGTGTGTGTGTGCACGTACATGCATGCATACTTACACATGAGCGTGTGTCAGGTCATTGCATTTTCCCTTTAACCTTAAAGGAAATCTGAGAAGGGAAAATCGAGAAAAAAAAAAAAATTCCACGTGACGTTTTCATCAGCTAATGGAACAGGGAAAATCATGATCAGACCAAAAATAAACAAAGAAAATTCCTTGTTTATCTTCATTAATGAGATTACACCCTCTTGCTCGTCCCTTACATATTTTATTTTTGTTGAGACTTTTTAACAGGAAAAACTTAAGCTGCCCAAACCATAGAATTGAAATGTGTCACGCTTCATGTCTGTGTTTGTGTGTAGATACATACATAATCACACACACACACTCACACACACTCACACTCACACACACACACACACACACACACACACACACACAAATATATATATTAAATATATATATATATATATATATATATAATATATATATATATATATATATATATAGTAATATAAGTATATATATATATATATATATATTATGATATATATATTATATATATATATATATATATATATATATATATAAATATATATATATAAATTTTATCATATATATATATTGGTTACTGTTGTGCGTGTGTATGTATCACAAATATATATTAATATATATAATATATATAATATATATATATATATATAAAATATATATATATATTATATATATAATATATATATATATATATATAATATATATAATTATAGATATAGATATATACATTATAATATATATATGTATATATATATATATATATACTATGATAATATATATATATGATATAATAATCTATATATATTTAATACATATATATACGTATATGTATATATATATATATAATATATATATACATATAAAATTATATATATTATATATAATATATATATATCATTATATATATATAATATATAATATATATATATAATATATATATAGATATATAAATATATATATACACACATATGAAATATACTATAAAATACATGTGTATATGATATAATAAGATATATATATATATATAGTATATATATATATATATATATATATATGTATACATATATATACATGTGTATATATATAATATATAATATATATTATAATATATATTATATATATATATATATATATATATATGACTGCCGCGATGGCCTAGTGGTTAGAGCACTGGACTCCGACCCTCATGGTTCCGAGTTCAATTCCGACTGCTGACTCGAGCCCGATCTCACGGCGAGAAAATGACACATCACCCTGAGAAGTTGACCGCAGGTGTCACAGGGGTAGTCACCGCCGTGGCACAGGTGTTAGCGCGCCGAGCCTGGTTGATTAGGAAGGGCATCCAATTAGATAAGGGTGGTACTGCCAAATAACCTCTCAGTAGTCAAATTGAGAGAGGCCAATGTCCTAAAGTGGAATCGATGACTATTAGAAAAGAAGAAGAAGAAAAAAGATACTATATACA
>NC_051427.1:12389160-12399750 GCF_015228065.2 Penaeus monodon | reverse complement strand
TTTTTTTTTCCCTTTTTTTTTTCCCCTTTTTTCTTTTTTTAATGTAATCATCGTTATTTGTATATACGTAATGTAAAAAAAATTTTTTTCAAAAAAAAGGTGTCGCTTGGGCGCTCATTTTTAAAAGAGATGGCAGTTGAAAAGGGTGCTTCCAGTTGGAAAAAATTTTTACTTTTTGTTTTTCTTCGTATTATATGTTCTGTCTCTGTACACTATTTTCGAATAGATTATTTGTAATACAATATTCTTTTACACACTTTATACAGAAAATCAAGAGATATATCCATATCACTCACATACGTACGCACATCCCCTCAATACCCCAAACTAACCCCCAAAACGTCCGACTATACCGCCACAAACCAACTACACAAACAAAAAAACAGGGGAAACGAACAAAGAAAAATCCCAGGTAAATTCCTCCTCGGAAAACCTTATCCTATCCTACCTTTTTGGGGGAAACGAAATCTCCTTAAGGCGTGGGGGAGTTTTTAAACCAAGAGCGAAACGAGAGGGAGGGGAGTGTGTGTGTGTGCCCGCGGATCGCCTTTTGTATGTAACCTATAATACAGTCTTTTAGGGAAAAAGGCCTTTTTGCGGGTGTCTCCGTGATGACTTCTTTGTATGCTGTTGCGGGGTTCATGCGGGGCCCTTTGGATTTTTTTTTTTTTTTTTTTTTTTTTTTTTAGGGGGGGGGGTCGTTTCTTTTTTTTTTTTTTTCTCTCTCTCTCTCTCTCTCTCTCCTCTCTCCTCTCTCTCTTCTCTTTTCTTTCTTTCTCTCTCTCTCTCTCCTCTCTCTCTCTTTCTGTTTTGCTTCTTGTATGCTTTACTGTATCATGCTGGTTTTTTTTTTTATTAATACAATTTTTTCTTATTCGTATTGTTTCTCTCTCTCTCCTCTCTCTCCTCTCTTTCGCTTGCTCCTCTTTCTGTCATCGCCGCTCTCTTTTTTCTGTCTTCGCTCGTCTCTTTTTCTGCTCTCTCTCTCTCTCTTTCTCTATCTTCTATACCTCTATCTCTCGTTTTTTTTAAATTTTTTCCCTCTCTCATTTTTTCTTTCATCCCGCATTTTTTTTCCGGTTTTTTCCCCCTTTCGTTTTTTTTCCTCTTTTTTCCTCTCTTTTAAACAAATTTTTTTTGTATGTTATTCTTTATACTGGCTGGCCTTTTTTTTTCTCTCTTTTTTTTTTTCATCTGTGTCTGTTTTTATTTTCTTATTTTTTTTTTTTTTTCGCTGCTTTACCCCCTTTCTTTTCGCTTTTTTTTCTTTTTCTCTTCTTCCTCTTTTTTTTCCCTTTTAAAATTTTTTTTGTAAAACGGTTCTTACAAACAACGTATTTTTTGCTTTTTTTTTTTATTTTTTTTCCTTTCATTTCTTTTTTTTTTTCTTCTTTTTTCCTTGTTTTTCCTTTTTCCTGACGTCTCACACGAGACCTTTTTTTTTTCTTTTTTTCCTTTTTTTTTCTTTCTTTCTTTTTCCCTTTTTTTTTCTCTTTGTTTTTTTTTTGTTTTTTTCTTTTTTTTTCCGCTTCTTCTTCTCTTTTTTTTCTTCCTTACCCTTTGGTATTTTCAAAGGGTTTACGTATTTTTTCTTTAAAAGCTTTTCTTTTTTAATATTTTGTATTTATAATATTATATATATATATATATTTTATTAATATTTTTTTTTTTTTTTTTTTTTTTTTTTTTTTTTTTTTTTTTTTTGTCTTTTTTTTATCTTTTTCTCTCTCTTTTTGTTACTTTGTTTTTTTTTTCTGTGTTTAAAATTTTTTTGTATCATTGTGTCCTTGCGTTTTCCCTCTTCTTTACCTTTTTCTTTATTTTTACGTATTTTTAACACACAAAAATATATTATTTTATATATTAATATATTATTATTTTATATTTGTGGTGTGTGTGTGTGGGTGTGTGTGTGTGTTTTGGGTGTGTGTGGGGTTATTTTTTTAATATATATATATATTATATATATAGTATATATATTAATAATATATATTATTTAATTATATATATATATCTATATATTAAATATCGTTTATAGTTGATATTTTGTATTGTTATTATTATTTTATATATTTTATTTATTATTTTTGTGTGTGTGTGTGTGTGTGGTGTATATATTTTATTTGTGTGTGTGTGGGGACTTACCCTTCTATTTTTATATTATATTATTATATTTTAATATTAAACGCATTATCGTATAATATGTGTTTTAATACTTTATTTGTTATTTTAAACACACACACACTTTGGTAATTTATTATTTTTAAAATATTATATATTATACATATTACATAAAAAATTTATAATTATATATATATAATACATATATATAATTATATTTTTAAAAATATATATATATATATACACAAAAAATTTTTGTCACACACACCACCACACCACACATACCACAACCCCACACCAATTATATAATATATTTATATATAATATTTTATAAAAATAATATATAATATTTTGTGTGTGTGTTTTTATGTATAATATAATTATATATATATTATATTATATATATATATATATTATTATATTTATAATATAATTATATTATATTTTAATTTATTGGTTTTGGGTGTGGTTTTTGTTGTATACAAATACTTCATATATGTGTTATAAATTGTAAAACACACACCCCCAACACACAACCACCACACACACCCAAAACACAACACACACACACACACACACACACACCAAAACCACCCCCACCCAATTATCCAAAAAAATCTTATGGTTTATGATTTTAAAAATCCCTTGGGGTTTTATGCTCAGAAATTTTGCCTAGTCGCCTTGAGCTTTTTATGTAATGATAATGAGATTCCTTTGTATAATACAAGGGGGATCTGAAAAAAAGATTTTTTTTTTATTTATTCTAATTAGCTCTAAGAGATACTGAATGTCATTACCTGTAACAATACCCTGTGATCTGTTGTAACACTATAAAATCTTTACTTTATAACAATATCCTGTGATCTGTTGTACATGTAAAAACCTTTTAAATTTTTATACCTTACCCTGGATTTTTTTCCTTCTCTGTTTTTCTGGGGGAAGTAATCCTTTTTGGGGGGACATCTGTATGTGACAAAAGTTGATTTTAAATTATACTCCTCCAGTTTCGGAAAGAAAGAACTAGTCACTAACCTGGAGATAATGGAGATAAAAACAAATAAAAAAGAAGAAAAATTTAAAATAAATAAAAAATAATTTTAAAAAAAAATAAATGTTAAAAAAAATAGAAAAATTTAAAATAAAAAAGTGATGTTAAGGTGGCAAAAAACAAAAGGCATATTACAAAATTCTTTAATTTTTTGAATATTTTATGAAAATAAATATCAAGTATTCGTTTTGTTTTGTTTTTTTTGTTTTTTGAAAGCGGGGAAGCACAGGAGCACTTGAATGCTGTCTTTGATGACTTCTCTTCTAGATTTACAGTTTTATAACAATACAAGACTCAGGGGGGTCTTACTCGTTAGAAAACCATATGTGTATATTTTCACATGTACCTGGTAGCCCACCCCCCCCAATCCCTTGCTCTTGGGGGGGGGGGGTTAAAAATAAAAAACCTAAGGGTTAACTAATTTTACGCGTTTTCGCCAAAAATATTCGTGATGGTGACCTTGATTCTGGCACTTTTTTTTTGCCCCAAAATATTTTCCAAAAATCCACAAAAGCCCTGTGAAAAAAAAAAAAAAAAATCGCCCCCTAGCCCCCCCCTGTCGTATTTTAAATACGACACTAATTACCCTACATGCAGCTGAAAACTTTTCAAAAAAAATAATAATTACAGGGGCACGTCTTTGCCGTTGCTTTTGTCATCATGTACCTGAGTAGATTCTATTTTCCTACGGGGTTTAACTAAATCTAAAGATTTTTAAACAACCTAATGTTTCTCAAAAAAACTGAGGAGTAACAAATAAAGTGAGACCATTTCGATCTGAAAAAGTAATTGTTAGGTAGAGCTCTGATATCAATAAAATAATAAAAACAAAGTAAAATTGTTTGGACATAAATATCATGATAGACTGATCCTATCATCATATTTTTTAAAAATGACACAGAAATATTCCATTACTCTTTCTACCAAAAGATTTCATTTTTGCCCCAAGTACAATGGAACGGGCCATGACTAGGTTTTTAGTTCATTTGCCCTTTACGGAAAAGGGGTTTACCTGCAGTACAGGGGGGGTCGCCTACTCATCCTCGGAAAATAAACAACGTTAAATATGATCGATCTCTTTTCCCTTTGTTCTGATATTAGGGACATGTCAAAATTTCCTACAAAATTTTACCCTGATTGATTAAAAAAAAAACCCCATTATTGTAGTGATTCTGTAATAAAATTTGGGGAATCATAGATTTTTTTATTTTTTGATAATAATGATATTGATGGGAATGTCATAATAGTGAGAATTTTTAACTCAAATAAACCCCGGGCCTAAATATAATACTCTCTAAACGCTCGTCTTTTTTGCTTCGAAATCCCTCCCCCAAAAAAATAATGAAACCCTTTGTTCAGGTTTAAAGGGGGTTAGAACCCCTTGCGGCATGGGTATTTTTCATGACTATACAATATAGATGTCTCTATAATGATGCCCATTAGTGGCTGTCATTAAGCCTCTTTGTTGGGATTTGCAGGCTCATTTAAAAACAAACCCCTTTCCCTCTGTTTAAAAACCCGAGGTTTCATTTTAAAAGACAAGGTTTTATGAGGAGAACATGTGGGGGGTGGGAAATGTGCTTCAAAAGTTTAAAATGATAAAGGTTTAAAATGATAATAAAAGTAGTATTATATGATTATTAGTGATTGCGATTACGACTCAAATTTTGATTTTGGGGTGTGATTAGGGTTTTTTTAGTTTAATCGATTACTATTTCGATAACGGTATGAAAGTAATAATAAAGATGATTTGATGATTTTGATATTATAAAACGATAAAGATATGCTTTGTATTTATAATGTTAAAAAATGAGTTTAATTAAATTAGTAAAACTAGCAGTGTAATGAAATAATTGGATAAATCGTGATGAGGGATTTGGAAAGGTGACGTTGGCAATGATAAAAAATATTATAACAATACAACACAATGACAAAATTTAACCAAAAAAATAAAAAAATCAATGTATGAATAAAGATAAAAATAAAATATTGATAGTAATAATTAAAATCATTATTATCATTATTTTGCCAAAAAGTGTCGTTTTCACTATTTAATTTATAACATAATGATAGTTGTAGTATAGTATAGGAGTAGTAGTAATAATAATAATTATTAAATTTTTAATTATATGATAAAAATCTAAAAATAAATACTTTATTAGTTAACAAAACTAAACAATAAGACAATAAAATACAACAAAAAGCTTTTTGCAATGTCTCTTCTGTACTAAGCAACCCTTTCGTGTGCTTCTCAAGAAATGACAACAGGAAATCCACGTTAAGTATTTTTCATAGCATTTGATAGGGGAAAAATACAAAGTTTACCTTTAACAATTAAAAAAAGTATGATGAAATACAAAAAGAAAACCCTTTATTTAACATCGTGAGGTGTTTGGAGCATTTTTCATGTAAAAGTAATAATAATAATAAAAAATAAAAATAATAAAAATAATAAAAATAATAAAAAATAAAATAAAATAAGATAATAATAATAAAAATATAATAAGATAAAAAAAGAAATGTAATGAAATGATAAGATAATGTTTATAATAAAAAAAATATTTAATTGTGCTGGGGGGGTTTAAAAAAAATTTTTTTGCTAAAAAGATGAAGTAATAAAGGTATTTAAATTTCCCAATAGTATTATTGAGTAATGTCCCATTTTCTTTTTACAATCCATTAGAAATAAGTTACAAATGTATAAAACTGAAAGAATAAATCGTATATCCTTAGGTTACCAATAAATTATTTGTCTGAAACCCCCAGCATCGAATATTTTAAAAATATTAAAAATTCATTTGATATTTACTTTTTTTTTTTATATTCTTTGGTCTTTGAGTCGATTTTATACTCAAAAATTAAAATCTTAAGGTTTTAAATAACTTTGACCTACATTTCCCTAGGTTTTTAATACTAAAAGAACTCCCAATCGCCAATCCGCGCGAACCTGGAAAAACCGACCAATCCCGAGCAACTGCCATGAAAGATAAAAAAGGTGAGCTTACGAAGATGGGGGAAAGAAGCGATGGGAAAGTTCTCGCCGGAAAACAATATATGGGGATTATGGAGGGAGAGGAAACACTCAAAATCGAGACACTTCTGTTCACGCTCAAAAAAAAAAGGGAAGCGGTTGGGGAACGGGATAAGCTTCAGGCAGCCATCTCTTTGGAAGATATATAAAGTGGAAATGTAGTGTTTTTCAAAGGAAAAGAACGTGAAACCACATTTTTTCTATTTAAAAAGCGTCATGTAATGTTATTTCAAGATCTTCAATTTTTTCCCTTTTCCCCTTTTCAAAGAAATTGATGCATTCTTATTTTGTACTTTGTTATTTTAATAATATTATTTCGGATGAAAATCTGAAAAACATCACCAGCCCCAAAGCCCAATGGCTGCAGCAATAAATTTGTCGTGATAGGGTTGGGCAAGGTTAAAGGGGAAAAGATTTGATCTTAGAACATGCAGTTTCAGTATTGGAGTAATAAAAAAAATTCCCCTTGGGATTAAAAATTAATTTAAAATTTTTTTGCCCTTTTTAAAAAATAGGGTAAGATACGGGCTTTTATTACATTTATATAGGTTTTGGGTTTATAGGGTTTTCCCTACACATTATTACTTTTTTCCCCGGGGTTTAAGTATACTTTTCAAATTTGCAATATCTGTTCATTTTTTGTTTAAATCGTACTGGGCCCTACTTTTCTATTTATCCTCCGTTTTTAGAAAGTTTCGCACAGAGCTCTTTTTAGGGATCTTTCTTGCAGAAACAGAGGTATGTTTAAGATTATTTTGCGTTTAGTTAACCAGCACGTGATGGGCAAAAAAAACAGCAAAAACGCTTTTCAGTGGGTATGTACCAAAAATGAGTTACTAATGGTACAAAAACCCCCCTTTTCTTATATTCTACAAAAATTCATATCTAGAAAGAAGAAGAGAGAAGGGGAAAGAGAGAGAGAGAGAGAGAGAGAGAGAGAGAGAGGAGAGAGAGAAGAGAGAGAGAGGTTTTTAGACCAGCTCCTTTTCGGTATTTTTTGAACAAAGATCATCCAAGGCAGCCCTTCAAGCGTCTCCCCCACCAAGCTCCTAGCTTTTGAAAAAAATGTATATATGGGAACCCCTCTCGCTCGGAGCATCTCATTCGTCAGGTTTGATTTTTAAAAACTTGATACTATGTTTACATATATTCACATTTTTTATTTTATCTGTTTTTTTTTTTATTCTTTATTTACTTTTTCCTATTCGGAAGTTCTTTCGTTATAGTTCATGATTAACATTTACCATGTATGCTTGGTCCTCCCAAGATCTAGTCCAAGTATTATACTCCCAAACTGAACAAATATTTTTATAGGTAAACCCCAAGCATAGTATTACTCATAAAACCCTAAGATCCCAAATTTTAAAAAAAGGTTTTGTAATTTTAAAAGTTTTTACATGTAGAAAAAATTGCTTTTTCAGATTTAAAAAAAAATTAATTATGTCTTATAAAATATATGTATATATGGTTTTTACTTCATATTTTTTTTTATATAGTACAATATATATATATATATATATATATTTTATATATATATATATTAATAATATTATTATTCCAAAAAATACAAAAAATGTCCCAAAATGGTTGAAAAAAATAAATTGATTTTTTACTAAGTGTGGTGTGTGTGTGTGTGAGAGGGGGTTTGTGTGTGTGTGTGGGTGTGTGTGTGGTGTGTGTGTGTGGGGTTTGTGTGTGTGTTTGGGGTGTGTGTGTGTGTGTGGAAAAATTTTTATATATTTTTTAATTAAAAATTATATATATATATATAAAAATATATTATATAAAAATATACACCCACTTTACATGAATAAAATATTTTTTTATATATTTCTATTCATATATGTGTGTGTATATATTATATTTATATATTTTATATATAATATATATTAATATTTTAAACCACACATATATAATGAAATTATAAAAAAATATTTTCATGTATGTGTTTGGGGTTTTTATATATAAATATATTTTTAAATAATTTTTTTTATATATATATATATTATTTTCCACCCCAAAACCCACACACAAAACACACCCCACACACACACACACACCACACACACACCACCCACACACACACACACAAAACACACACACACACACACACACTTTATATAACTAAATTATTTTTTTAAATCTCATATTTTGGACATTTTGGGAAATTTTTTTGGGAATATATATATATATATATATATATATATATATATTTAAAAAAAAATTTTATAATAATATAATATTTTTTGTACAAAATTAAAAAAACTAGGGAATTCCAACCATTTTACATTATTTATATACAGACTAATATATATTTTTTAAATGCTGTTTATAAGCAAAATCTTTTTTTTACATTTAATAAACTATTTTTAATTACAAAACCGTTTTTTAAAGTTGGGATCTTTTGGTTTATGAGTAATACATATGCCCCTTTGGGTTTTCCTATAGAAATTTTTGTTTTTAGTTTGGCGGGTATAATACTTGGACTAGATACTTGGGAGGACCATATCATACATGGGCAATGGGAAACATGAAATATAACGAAAGAACTTTCCGAATAGGAAAAAGTAAAAAAATGAATAATAAATAAAACAGAGTAAAATAAATAATGTGAAATATATGTAAACACTAGTATCAAGTATTTAAAAATCGAAACCTGACGAATGAGAGTGCTCCAGAGTACGAGAGCGTGTTGCCATATATACATTTTTTTCGAAGCATAGGAGCTTGGTGTGGGAGACGCTTGAATGGCTGCCTTGGATGACTCTTTGTTGCAAAAAAGATACGCAGTAAAGGAGCTGGTCATACAACTCTCTCTCTCTCTCTCTCTCTCTCTCTCTCTCTCTCTCTCTCTCTCTCTCTTCTCTCTCTCTCTCTTCTTCTAGATTATGCAAGTTTGATAGCAATATAAGAATAAGGGGGGTTATTGTACCACTTAGTAACTCATATGTGTACATAGTCCACATGTCCACAGCGTCTTTGCTGTTGTTTTTGTCCATCACTGTGCGTGGTTAACTAAAACGCAAAATAATTCTTAAACATACCTGCTGTTTCTGCAAGAAAGATCACCTCAAAAGAGCTCTGTGCAGAAACTTTTTAAAAACGGAGGAGAAATAGAAAAGTAGTGAGACCAGTACGATTTGAAACGAATAAATAGTAACAGATATTCAGCTAATTGAAAAGTATACATTAGAACACCGGAAAAAAGTAATAAATGTGTATGGACAACCTATATAACCCATAACCTATATAAATGTAATAGACAGACCTGTATACTTATCATATTTATTCAAAATGGCAAAATAAATTTAAATTAATATTTAATACCAAAGGCATTTTATTATTACTCCAAGTCAATGAAACTGCATGTGTCTAAGATCAAAGTTCATTTCCCCTTTAAGCCTGTGTCCAACACCTATCACGACTGAATTATTGCTGCAGCCATTAGGCTTTCGGCTGGTGAGTGTGTTCAGACTGTTCATCTCGTAATAATATTCAGTTATAATAACACAAGTACAAATATAAGAATGCATCAAATTTCTTTGTAAAGTGAAAAGGGAAGAATTGAAGATCTTGAAATAAACATTACATGACTGCATTTATAATAGAATAAATGTGCTGTTTCTCACGTTCTTTTCTCCTTTGGGCACACACTACAGTTCCACTTTATATATCCTCTCCAAAGAGATGGCTGCCTGAAGCTTATCCTCCGTTGCCCCAACCGCTTTCCCTGTTTTTTTTTGTAGCGTGAACAGAAGCTGTCTCGTATTTTGAGTGTTTCCTCTACCTCCATAATCCCCATATATTGTTTTCCGGTCGAGAAACTGTGCCATCGCTTCTTTTCCCCCGAGTCTTCGTAAGCTCACCATTGTTTATCTTTTCATGGCGAGTTGCTCTGATTGGTCGGTTATTTCCTAGGTTCGCGCGGATTGGTCGATTGAGGGAGTTCTTTTAGTATATAAAACCTATGGATGAATGTAGGTCAAAGTTATTTTGAAATCCTTAAGATATTAATTTTTGAGTATAAAATCGATCTCAAAACTCAAAGACTATATAGAAAAAAAAGTAAATATCTAATGTAATTATTAATAGTTTAAAATATTCGATGCCTGGGGGTTTCAGACTAATAAGTTATTGGTAACACTAAGGATAGTACTGACTTATTCATTCATGTTCTTATACATTTGTAACTGTATTTCGTAATGGATTGTAACAAGAAAATGGGACATTACTCAATAATACTATTCGGAATTAATACCATTATTACATTCAGTACTTTACTACGCACATTAAAACTCTTTAAACCGCCCGCCAAGCCACTTTTTAAATTTTTCCTATCTTTATTTATTATTGATCATTATTTTATTTATCTTTTTTTATTATTATATTA
>NC_051427.1:12384435-12389060 GCF_015228065.2 Penaeus monodon | reverse complement strand
AAGACAATTTATCTATATTCGCCTATCTATCTATATAGACAATAAAAAAAACATAAAGATTATCGAATTATTATAACATGATAGTAATTTGACTTATAGGCTTTGAAGACGGAGTTTCGTGGAAAGAAAAAGACGTGTATATATTGAAGAATTCATGCATGGTAATAGATCAATATACAATGTAGAATATGCAATATGTAGTACTAGTGCACATATTAGTTATATCATTCGTAATATAGAGTTAATATAGCATTAGTTATTCTTATAATCATTAATTTTATATGTGTGCCATTGAACTGCATACCATATACTGAGTGTAGTTGCAGTATGTGCCCGTGTGTATGTGGCATAGTGTATATATTTTTCTTATTGTTAATCTATATTTCCCTTTTATCTCACTAAAACTACCTTTTACTCACAGTTATTGTGTGCCTCGTTATCTTTATCCTTTGTTCCTTCTCTCTGGCTATCCTGTGCTATATTCTCCTTTATCTTACCATTTTTAATTTCTCTTTCGTTCTCTCAGATCATTGGTATTACAGAGATCTCATTCATTATTCATTATTCGTAACTTTACATTTGCTATTACATTTTGTAGTATGTCTTGATGGATTTATTTATTATTCATTTCCATTCCCATGATTGTGAACCTTGCTTCATTTTCTAACATCGCAGACTTGTTTTTGCATTTCTTAATCCCTTCTGACAAATGCTTCAAATCATTTCTAGTTCATTCTTTATATAACCGTTTCTCTCACTAGAAAGGTTAATATGAATTAGTCTTTTTCCACGTAGAAGAGTACCTAGTATATGTTCTATTTATGTGGTAAAAGCTTTCCACAGTTTCTCAAAAAGAAGGTAAAAAATTCATCATGTCTCGCTCTCGCCATTCGAAGCATAAAAGTTCTTTTGGATAATTCGTTAATTAACATCATCAAGGAGCATTCACTTCATATCTCACTATCTGTAAAAAAGGTCTCTTTTCTCTATTTTCTCTTTACATCTTTCATCTTCTCTTTCTTGTATTTTTAATTTCTCACAAATTACGGAATTCTTAGAATGTTTTATGAAAATATCATCGTTTTCCATTGACTCAGGAATGACACAGTATATAAAACTCAACAGAATGAGAAACAAAGACCCTATTATAAAAATTTGTAACTCCTCTTGTAACCTCGTCACTTGACGTTCCTCCGAATAACTCATTCCCTAAACACATCAAGGGATATTCATTGCATGACCCGCTCTGCATGATAAGCCCCATTGCTGATCATGAATTTATTTGTCCATTGGCAGTCAATTCATTTAGGATTAATGTCGCTGTCCATGGTATTATTCGCGCAGGGAACGGTAAAAGCAACGGTTGCACGTGCATTTTTATCTTAATTGATTTTGTTGATGGTCTGTTAGCGTTGGTGTCACTGTGGAATCCATTATTATTGTTGATGTTTTATCGTTGTTGTAATTGTTATTGCTATCATTATTGTTGTTATTCGTTGTTATTTTGGTATCATCAACGCCATTATCATCATTACCATCATCAGCATCATAAATATCATTATCATTATTATCACATCATCATCACCATCATCCCATCATCATTATCATTATTATTATCATTATTATCATCATCATTATTATCATCATCATTTTGCTGTTCATATTATTAGTATTATCATCTACATTATACTTATTTATAAAGTTACTAAAAATGTTTTTGTTAGTGTTGTTGTCATCCTTTCTTCCTCCATTTTTATATTAGAATTATTCTTAGCAGTATTGGTATTTATTTTTATTGTTAGTATTTTCATTATCTTATAATAATAATAATAATAATAATAATAATAATAATAATAAAATAATAAATTTAAAAATAAAATAATAATAATTATTAATAATTTAAAAATAATAATAATAATAATAATAATAACAATAAAAATTATTATTATGATTATGATTATTATTATTATCATTATTATTTATTATTATTATTATTATTATTATTATTATTATTATTTTTATTATTATTATTATTATTATTTTATAATTATTATTGATTTCTGTTGTTGTTATTGTTATTAATATCATTATTTTATTGTTACTGTTATTATTATTATTTTTTTTTCTTTTATCATCATCATCATCATCATCATCATCATCATCATCATCATCATCATCATCATCACATCATTACTACTACTACTACTACTACTACTACTACTACTACTACTATTATTATTATTACTATTATTATTATTATTATTATTTTATTATTATTATTATTAATCTTACTATTATCATCATTATCAAGATCATTATTAACATTATCATTGCTATCACCATCATCATTAATAATGATAATAATGATAAAAGAAAATAATAATAATAATGATAATAATAATAATAATAATGATATATATATAAAATAATAATAATAATAAAAATATAAATAATACATAAATGATAATAATAATAATACTATTGATAATAATAATAATAATAATGAATAATATAAATATAATAATAATAATATAATATTATATTTATAATATATTATTATTATTATATTTATCATTATATTTATTATTATTATTATGTTAATTATTATATTATTATATTATATTATTATTAATATTATTATTATTATTATTATTATATATTTATTATTGTTATTCTATCATAATATTACATATTATTAAAATGTCATTCATTTTTTGTTATCATAATAATAATAATAATAATAATCATAATAATAATAATAATAATAGTATAATAAAAATAATACAATTATTATTATGATTATGATTATTATTATTATTATTATTATTATTATTATTATTATTATTATTATTATTATTATTATCATTATTATTATTATTATCATTATTATTGATGCTGTTGTTGTTATTGTTATTATCATCATTATTTTTATTGTTACTGTTATTTTTATTATTATTGTTATTATCGTCATCATCATCATCATCATCATCATCATCATCATCATCATCATCATCATCATCATCATCATCATTACTACTACTACTACTACTACTACTACTATTATTACTATTATCATCATTATCAAGATCATTATTAACATTATCATTGCTATCACCATCATCATTAATAATGATAATAATGATAAAAGAAAATAATAATAATAATGATAATAATAATAATAATAATGATATTAATAATAATAATAATAATAATAATAATAATAATAATAATAATAACAATAATAATAATAATATCAATAATAATGATAATAATAATAATAATAATAATAATATCATTATTATAATAATTATTATTATTATCATTATTATTACTATTATCATTATTATTATTATTATTATTATTATATTATTATTATTATTATCATTATTGTTATTACTATCATAATTATTATCATTATTATTAAAATTGTCATTGTCATTGTTGTTGTTATCATGGATACCATTCTGATTATAACAGTATGATAATTGTACCTAATATTTTTACCACCATTATCAAATAAACATGAAACAATATATAATGAAACCCTCCTTGGACATCTGTCACTTGCTAATTTAGACATGAATAAACCTTATGTAACGTGGTGACAGGGAGAATCGGAACACCTTTACAATATATTTATTAGGACTGACACATAGAATTCATTTCCCATGAAGTTAACGAAGGAAACTTCCTGCCTTGTAATGTAATAATAAGAGATATAAGAGGGTGAGGGATGGAAGTAAAAGGTGGGAAAGACAGAAAATGGAAGGTGGGAAGTGGAAAACAGAAAATGGAAAGTGGGAAGGAGAAATTAGAAGATGGTGAGGGATGAAAATAGAAGGTGGGAATGGCAGAAAATGGGAAGGAGAGAAAATAGAGAATGGCGAGGGATGAAAGTAGAAAGTGGAAAAGAAGAAAATGGAAAATGGTGAGGGACGTAAAGGGAAAGTAGGAAGGAATGAAATAGAAAATGGAGTAGGATGATGTAGAAGATGGGATAGGACAGAAAAAAAAAGCAAAAAAGATAAATTAGGAGGATTGAATATACAAAACAGGAAGGAGAGAAAACAGAAAATTGGAGGGTCGAAAATAGGAAAAGAAATATGGAAATGGAGAATGGGAAGGAAAGAAAATAGAAAATGGGAAGAACTGAAGGTACAAAATGGGATGAAGAGAGAATGGACAATAGGAAGTTGAGCATAAAGAAAATGAAAGACTGAAAAAAGAAACGCAGAAAATAGAAATGAAAAGAAAAAAAAAGAAAATGGAAAAAAAGAAAAAACGGAAAATAGAAAAGGAAAAAGAAAAACAGAAGATAGAAAATAAAAGAAAAACATGAAATAAACAAAAATAGAAAAAAAGCGGAAAATGGAAACGAGAGAAAATTTAAAACGAGGAGAGAAATAAAAATATGGAAATGACAGCAAACAGAAACTGGGAAGGTCTGAATAAAGAAAAAAAATCAACAGAAATGAAAATGACAAAATTTAAACATAGGAAAGATGATAAAATGTAGAAGAGTCAGGCTACCATCCCGAGGGCAAATAATGCAAGAAATAATAAAGTCGCACATACACTCGCGTTATATGTATACTGTGTACTTGTGTCTGTGTTCGTTTCGTTTA
>NC_051427.1:12354435-12356935 GCF_015228065.2 Penaeus monodon | reverse complement strand
CTTTGATCCCACGCCAATTCACATTTTGTACAAGATTTTGTCAACATAGATTTTAAAGTACCATGAAAGCGCTCAAGTGCAATTCGACTTTCTGGGTGGTAGGCTGTTGATAACAATTAGAAATATTTAAGAATTTTATCACATCTCTAAAAATGTTTCTAGTAAAATTTGGTTCCTGATCTGACCGAACAACCTTGGGCAATCCATAAGTTGCGAAAAAAACTAAAACATGTATAATAGCCTTACTGGTAATATTCCTCAGTGGAATTGCCTCGGGGTACCATGTGCTTGTACACAATATTCTTAATATATACTGATGTCCTTTCCTGGTTTTAGAGAGAGGCCCTACAACATTAATAATAACTTTACTAAAAGGATTTCTCATCACTGGAATTGGATGCAAAGATGCTGGGGGAATTGGCTGATTAGGTTTGCCGGCTAATTGGCAAATTGTACAACTTCTACTATATGCTTCAACAACTACATTAATGCCAGGCCAATAGCAATAATTACATAATCCTATTCAGTCTTCTTAATACCCAAATGTCCACCATCTTATCATAGGCATGTGATAAAATGCGATGATTAGGTTCAGCTTTAGCCATTGCTCTTGTGACTGCACAGCTTGGAGAGATAACAGAATTTGTGCCATTAACTTCCATGGGGTCAGCTTGTAAGGGCTTATCTGAAACAATGGGCTTAGGAACAACTACTCTGCCATCAATATCATTTCCCAACAAAAAATAAATATCTTAACTCTAACTATAACTTCTTGAGTAGAACATGGGGAGGACAAATATAACCTGGCCAAGGGAATACTAACACCACCTATCCCACTAACCAAAACACAGTCACCTGTATAACAATTCCCAATACTAGCTAACTATGCTTTTCATTCAGTAATTTCATATTTGCCACTGGTTTAGAACTAAAATTCCACTTCTGAGCAAGCCTTGGACAATCTTTCTTAAAGTGCCCCTTTTCTCCACAATAATGGTACAACGAATTAGTTTTATCGCCAAAATTCTTCTTGCCCAAGCTTTCTTTACCTTTACAACAATGGTAGTTACCATACGTAATGGGAGTTGTTTTTGCCATAAACAGGTTTAACAGAAAAATTAGCCTATCTAACTTTATGTGCTGAAGTATAGTTCTCAGCAAGTTTAACAGCTCTCTTTAAGTCTGATATTTCTTTATCAGCTAAATACAATTAATCTAATGTTATGTGCAATACCCTGATTAAATAGTTCGAGTAAGATTGCTTCTCACAATGCATCAAATGTCTCAATATTGTTGGCTGTCACCCATCTTGCAAAAACTTTACGCAATAAATGTGCACATTCAGCAAAAAGTTTGTCCATGTTCTTTTACTAAATTCCTAAAATTCTGCTTGTAATGTTTTGCAGTTAATTGATAACTCTGCAACGCAGCATTTTTAACTTGTACATAATCACTTTGCCGTGAAGCAGCATGATTGAAATAAATGGAACGCCCTTTTTCTTTAAGTGCAGATTGAACTAATTAAGGCCAATATTGAGTAGGCCAATTCAAAGACTTGGGAACATGTTCAAAATTTATAAAAAAAAAAAAAAAAAAAATCTTGAGGGTCCTCTTCAAAAAATGTGGAACAAATCTAGTGACCCTGGTGAAATCAAACACTGGTTGTTCATCAGAGTTAACTGTTGACTGTTGATGAGTTTTCGGCCCTAACCCTAATAAGCTGTAGCTGATATTGCCGTTCCCTTTCTTTTTCCTGTCGTTCTCTTTCTCTTTCCTTTAATTATATTTCTCAAAGTCTAACTTTTACAGTTCAAGAGGATCGGCTTTATTTTCAACATCTGGATTAACTACATTATTAACATACAAGTAAACAGCCTCTGATGGCATTATGTCCTCTTTCACTAACTCCCTTATCTCCCACTTACGAGCAAAACTCTCTATAGGAATTTGAAGATGTTTAGCTAAATTAATCCAGTCTTCTTTTTTGCACTTATCTAAATTTTCAGTAGAGGGCTTCTCAAGAAATTCCCCCCCATGAAATATCTCGATTTGCAATTGACAGCACAACAAAATGAAACCACACAAATTTGTAGTATAAAGCCATAAAGTAAATAACTTCATTTATCAGTTAGGTAAACTCATTATCATGTTAATCAACAAAGAGTGTGGCTTAGTCTACAAATTTTATAAAAGGTTGGTTGGTCAAAGTAAATTCAAAGAAAGGATTATGACTTGACTTTACATAAAAATTCTCATGTGATGGCTTTCTTATGAAAATTTCCCGGACAGGCCCCCATGTTACAAGCACCTACATCCAACTAGGTTTCCACTCTAGGGTATGATTGGTATTTTCATTTGAACGAATATTTTTAAGACCTAGATGGGTAGTGTTGCAAACTGTTGTTCAGCATTGACTAATACTTAGTCAATGAGTGTATGTGTAAATGTATATAAGAGGGCAAGTATTAATTAGGATTTGACTTGGTACTATTCAGCCTCT
>NC_051427.1:12344435-12349435 GCF_015228065.2 Penaeus monodon | reverse complement strand
ATGGTGAGACATTCGGGTGTTAAGAAGACTGAATAGGATTATGTAATTATTGCTATTGGCCAGGCATTAATGTAGTTGTTGAAGCATATAGTAGAAGTTGTACAATTTGCCAATTAGCCGGCAAACCTAATCAGCCAATTCCCACAGCATCTTTGCATCCAATTCCAGTGATGAGAAATCCTTTTAGTAAAGTTATTATTAATGTTGTAGGGCCTCTCTCTAAAACCAGGAAAGGACATCAGTATATATTAAGAATATTGTGTACAAGCACATGGTACCCCAAGGCAATTCCACTGAGGAATATTACCAGTAAGGCTATTATACGTTTTAGTTTTTTTTGCCCAAGGTTGTTCGGTCAGATCAGGGACCAAATTTTACTAGAAACAGTTTTAGAGATGTGATAAAATTCTTAAATATTTCTAATTGTTATCAACAGCCTACCACCCAGAAAGTCGAAATTGCACTTGAGCGCTTTCATGGTACTTTAAAATCTATGTTGACAAAATCTTGTACAAAATGTGAATTGGCGTGGGATCAAAGTCTTCAATTTTTATTGTATTCCATTAGAAGTGTGGAAAAGAAAGTCTTAGATTTAGCCCAAATGAATTAATTTTCGGATATAAGATTAGAGGTCCACTAGAAAGACTGTATGACTCTTTGTATGATAATTCAGATAATAGCTATAATGTATCAGAGTTTGTAGAACATATGTGTGAAAGGGTTATAACACTAAGAGGTTTTGCAAAGGAAACTTTGGAAAAAGCTCAACTACACATGAAAGAGACTTGATAAGAAAAGGAACGACAATTTCAAGTTGATGATGTTTTAGTTATAGTTCCTGTGAAGAAAAGTCCACTTAGTGTAAAGTTTGAAGGTCCAAAGCTTAGTGATGTAAATTATGAGATATATATCCCTGACAAAACAAAATAAAAAAGGTTGTTCACGTAAGTAGACTGAAAAGGTTCATAATAAGAGATGAAGTAAAGGAAAAATATCTTGTGTAATGGACACTGGTAAGGATGAGGAGAATAATGACTTTGGTTGTGATGAAGAATAAAGATAATGTTGCTAATCCTTTGTGTAAGCTTTCACACCTCACAGCTAACCAAGTTGAAGATCTGCAGGCAATATTAGAAAACTTCACATATCTCCTTGGTGACGTGCCTACAAGAGCGGACCTTGACCCATAATGTACAGCTTGTTCCCTGGTGCGGCCTGTTCGTCTACCATCATACAGGATGTCACAAGATAAATTAAACATTTTAAGTGAACATTTTGATTTTTGTTAGAGAATGACAAAAATGATTTTTTTTTTTAGTGAATGATCAAGTCCTGTACTCTTGGTCCAGAAACCAGATTCTACTTGGAGACTATGTACTGATTATAGGGAAAGTAAATTTCAGTCTCTCCAAGACAGTTTTCCATTGCCAAGAATAGATGACTTTATTGTTAAGCGGAGCTCCAGCAACGTTCCAGCGACAATTCAATTCCCTTACCACAGATATGGACTCGGTAGCTGCTTATCTGGATGAAAAGCTAAGTTGACTGTGAACCTTTTAGAATCAGAATTTGGACATGGACAGGTTGTAAAGCTAGGACATAAGTTGGTCTAGGAATGGTCCTGGCAGTTGACAATAATATTGAAGTAATATTGAAATTACCAGTCCCTCAAAATCATAAAGCTGTACAAAGATTTTTTGGAATGTTCGGATATTATCGCAGATTTTGAAAAAAAAAAAAAAATGCAACTATTGTGAAATCACGAACTAATCTTGTTAGTCCTAAGGTAAACTTTGTTTGGAGTGAAGAGTGTGAAAAAGCTTTTAAGCAACGAAAATTACTGTAAGTTTAAAACCAGTCTTGGAAAGTCCTGATTTTAGAAAAGCATTTATGATGCAGATTGATGCCAGGGAATATGCAGCTGGTGCAGTTCTCGTACAAGAGGGACAAGATAACATACTGCACCCCATTTCCTACTCCTCATCCAAGGTCAAGAACTACCAGAGAAGATACTCAACCACTGAAGAGGAAGCAGTGAGCTTATTGATGGCCTTGGAAAGTTTATATTGGTTGAAAAAAGACAACTGTCTACTCTGATCACAATCCTCTCCGCTATGTTAATAGTTTTCAAAAGAAAAAATGTTAATGGGCTGGGCATTAGCGTTCCAAAGGTATTACCTTGAGATAAGGCATATCAAGGGAAAACAAAACTGTATTGCAGATATACTAAGCAGACCTGGAAATTAAGTCAGGAGAACTTAGGCTGCGTTTACACCAAGCGATTCGACTCGATTCAATTCATGGAGAATCATCCCAATTCACGATTCGTCTTGATTCGCCACGTTAAATTCAATGGAATCGTTTACACCGAGCGAATCGAGTCAATTCAAATCATGGCGATTCAGAATCACTGATGCGCGTGGTCCCATTTTTTTATCAGTCAAGGCTAATCAGCCGAGCAGGAAGCATCAAGCAAGTGGAACTCCTCATCAGTTTAGTGCAAGAACGACGTGCTATTTATGATCCTAGTGATCCGGTGCACCGTAATCGTGATGTAATTGCGGCGTTATGAAATGATATTGTTACAGAAATGAAATGCAAAGGTAAGTTTAACAGTTTTTATTTAAACATATTAGGCTTCTATTACAGTAGAAATTACATGTGCTGTACTGAGCTATAGAAGGGATTGCTGTACTAGGCAATATTATTGTGCCTTGTGAATATGGTTGGATACCTTTATTTTGCAACTATAAGGCATATTGTCTACTTTTCAAATGTGTGATATAACGTAACCGCCAGCCAGCTAGGCACCAGGCAGAGTAGAGGATGGGGTGTATGCTACAGTTCCTATTATTAACAGTTGTCTCTGATTTCGTTCACTAATGTCCACATAATGTTCTTCTAAAAGTAAATGGTAATATGACAAAATACTAATAACATAGCTGCCTATAATTGGTTTAATATTATCCTTCGTATACAACACGTTAAACCTAACTACAGAGTTGATATGGTATAAATGGATGTTTCTGTCCTGCCACTCGACAGCTCCACCTGGTGAGACAAAGTATTCTCTCAGTGTCGGGAATGGACAAGGCTTCTGCTGTAGGCCTTGTACTTCTTGCTGGTGACAGGCTCCTCATGTTTTGATGGTGGTCATCAATTGCATCATCATTATTACTACGAAAGTTCATGCTGTATTCATGGTGAATAAAATTATGAAGCACACAGATACTTTAAACTATTGCTTCAGATACCTCAATGCTTGTTTCCATTGAGGTTTTCAGTACACCAAATTTCTGAGTTAGCATTCCGAAAGCACATTCTAGCTCTACTCATCCTATAGTTGAATACCTTTTCTAGAGTAATCTAGGTCCTTTCGAGAATATGGCCTCATTATATTGGGCTTTGAAGGGAAAGCTTCATCTCCTAAGAGATAGAATGGCATTTTGATATCAGTAGTAGGTATTTCACTAGGCTGTGGGATATCTAAATGACCAGAGAGAAATGACCTACCTACATTAGAGTTACTGAAGACTGCACTGTCACTGTTTCGCCCATATGCCCCAACATCAATCAGAGTAAAACAACACTTGGCATCAGCAATAGCCATTAATACAATAGAGTGATACTGTTTGTAATTATGGAAAAGTGAGCCTGCATTAGGTGGTCATTTCAGCCGACAATGCTTGCCATCCACACTTCCGATACAGTTTGGAACATTGCATTTATCGAAAAAGGCTCTTGCTATCTCTTTCCACTGTTGATGATCAGGTACTGGCATATACTGTGGCTGTAATACCTCCCATACGGCATTACTTGTTTCCTTGACAATGGTATGCACTGTAGTCTTCCCAATGCGGAACTGGAACCCAAGGGAAGCAAAAGACTCTCCAGTAGCAACATGTCTGGAATAGAGAGAGAAACCCTCTCTGAATAGGCCTTCTGTTTCCATGTTCTTTTTTCATCACTGCCGTTGCCATTAAAGTAATAATTACTATTATGATGATCCTTCTAGTCACCATTATTATTTTTTCCACAGAAACCCGATTGCAAGAAGAAATGGCATCAATTAAGGAGTAACTTCATGAGAGAAAAGAGGAAATTTATTACTCATACATCTGGATCAGCTAGCATCAAAGCCAAGAAATGGGTATTCTACGATGCTATGGAATTCCTCATACCCTATGTGACACCATTCCCTAATGAGGACATAAATTCTGATTTTGATATGGATGATGTTGCACCTGCTGATACTTCATCAACTACTAATATCACAGAGGCACCTGACAGTGTGCGTTCTGTACAAACAGCAACCAACGTTGCCGTCTTTGAAGGGGGAAGTACGAGTACGTCTACATCTGTTATCAAGCAGCCATCATCTACAGCAAATAAGCATAATGCCAACAAAAGACGTCGCTGCGAGCTTCCAAGTGATGTAGATGGGCAGATCGTGGCGCAATTGCAGAAGTTGCGAGAACAAGCAGTTTGTAAAAATGAAAATGAATCTGACCCAGATCGCCAGTTCCTGTTAACTCATCTCCCTCTTATGAAACAATTGTCACCTATCGACACTAATGACATTAAAATAGAAATACATCAGGCCTTTCCGTAGAAAACTCGCCAAAGACCAAAACTCTAGCTACGGTTACTGGACTGGCCAACACTAACACCCATTTCATAATACACCATCACCGTATGCTAGTGATAGTGCTTCTTCTGAGTTCACTTATTTTTGAAAAGTATCTTTCAAGTTGGAGGACATAAGTTATGTCACACATTTAAAAAGTAGACAATACACCCTACAGTTGCCAAATAAAAATATATAACCATATCCATAATATTTTCTGCTGTAATTTTTTTTAATATGCAGAATAATATTGCCTAGTACAGCAATTCCCTCTATAGATCAGTGCCACACATGTAATTTCTACTGTAATAGAAGCCTAATAGGTAAATATAAACTGTTAAACCTACCTTTGCATCCATTTCTGTAGCAATAT
>NC_051427.1:12336935-12339435 GCF_015228065.2 Penaeus monodon | reverse complement strand
ATTAATACCATTATTACATTCAGTACTTTACTACGCACATTAAACTCTTTAAACCGCCCAGCACTAATGTCCAATATCTTTATTATTATTATTATTATCATTATCATTATTATTATCATTATCATTATTATTTATTATTATTAATTATTATTTTATTATTATTATTTTATTACTTTTACATGAAAAATGCTCCAAACACCTCACGATATTAATGAAGGTTCTTATCTGTCACTTCATCATATCTTCTTTTATGACTTGTTAAACGGTTAAACTTTGTATTTATCACCTATCAAATGCTTATGAAAAATACTTAACGTGGATTTCCTGCTTGCCATTTCTTGAGAAGCTACACGTAAGTTGCTTAGTAGAGAAGAGACATTGCAAAAAGCTTTTTTGTTGTTATTATTATTGTCATTATTGTTTAGTTGTTGTTATAATAATAATAGTATTTATTATTAGTATTATTATCACTATAATAATAAAAATTATAATAATTATTATTATTACTACTACTCCTACTACTACTACTACAACTATCATTATTGTTATCAATTAATAGTGATAACGACACTATTAGCAAAATAATGATAATAATGATATTAATTATTACTCTCAATATTTTTATTATTATCATTATTATCATCATCATTGATTTTATTATTATTATTGTTATATTATTGTCATTGTGTTGTATTGTTATTAATATTGTTATCATTGCCATTATCGTCACCATTTCCATAATCACCATCATCACTGATGTTATCCATATTATTATCATTACTACTGCTAGTATTACTATATTATAATTATTATATATCATTATTATATCATTATCAATAGCAATAGCATTATCGTTATCGTTATTATTAATATCATAATCATTAATCATCATCTTTATTATTATCATTATCAATACCGTTATCGTAATAGTAATCATGATCATAATACTAACTAACCCTAATCACAGCCACAATCACAATTGCAGTCGTAATCGCAATCACTATCATAATCATTATAACTACTACTATTATTATCATTGTTATAATCATCATTATCATCTTAAACGTTTGAATGCACATTTCCCATCCCCCACATGTTCTCCTCATGAAACCTTGTGCTTTTGAAATGATAACCCTCGGGTGTTTAACTAGATGGAAGGGTTGTCTTTAAATGAGCCTGCAAATACCAACAAATGAGGGCTTAATTGACTAGCACACTAATAGGCATCATTATAGAGATCATCTATATTGTATAGTCATGAACATATGCCATGCCGTATATAGATGCTTCTAAGCCCACTTAACCTGAACGGTAAGGCTCATTATTTGTGTTTTCGAGACGGATTTCGAAGCATGAAAGACGAGCGCTTTGAGAGCTACATTTATGGCCCGTGGTTGTTTGAGCTTAAGAATTCTCACTTATTATTGACATTACCATCAATATCATTATTATCAAACAATAAAAAATATCTATGACTTACCAAATTTTATTACAGGTATCACTACAATATTAATGCGTTTTTTAATCAATCACGGTGAAACTTTGTAGGAAATATTATGACATGTGCCTAATATCAGAACAAATGAGAAGAGATCGACTCATATTTAACGTTGTTTCATTTCCGAGGATGAGTAGGCGACCCTCCCTGTATTGCAGGTGAACCCTTTCCGTAAAGGGCAAATGAACTAAAGCCTTAGTCATGGCCAGTTCCATTGTACTTGGAGCAATATTGAAATACTTTTGGTATGAAAGAGTAATGGAATATTTACTGTGTCATTTTGAATAAATATGAGTGATAGGTATACAGGTCTATCTATGATATTTATGTCCAAACACATTTTACTTTTGATTTTTATTTATTTTATTGATATCAGAGCTCTACCTAACAATTTACTCTTTTCAGATCGAACTGGTCTCACTTCATTTGTATACATCCTCAGTTTCTTGCAGAAACATTAGGTATGTTTAAAAAATCTTTAGCATTTTAGTTAACCACGTATGGAAGATAGAATCTACTGCAGGTACAGTGATGGACAAAAGCAACGGCAAAGACGCTGCCATGTATATTATTATTTATTGAACGTTTTCAGCTGCATGTAGGATAATTAGTGTCGTATTGAAATATAGCGACAGGGTGGGGCTAGGGGGCGATTTTTTTTTTTTTTCTTCACAGGGCTTGTTTGTGGATTTCTGGAATGATTATTGGTGCAAAGAAACAAATGTGCCAGACATCAAAGGTCACACATCACGAAGTATTTTTGGCGAAAACGCGTAAAAAATAGTTAACCGTTAGGTTTCTAATTGTTAACCCCCCCGCCCCCCAAGAGCAAGGGATTGAGGGGAGTGGGCTACCAGGTACATGTGAAAATAAACACATATGCGTTACTAACTGATGTAATGACCCACCTGAGTCTTGTATTGTTATAAGACTCGTATAATCTAGAAGAGAGAGTCATCAAAGACAGTCATTCAAGTGCTCCTGTGCTTCCAGTCTTACAAA
>NC_051427.1:12311935-12324435 GCF_015228065.2 Penaeus monodon | reverse complement strand
GAGAGGAGAGAGAGAGAGAGAAAGAGGAGAGAGAGAGAAAAGAGAGAGAGAGAGAGAGAGAGAGAGAGAGAGAGGAGAGAGAGAGAGAGAGAGAAAAGAGAGAGAGAAGAAGAGAGAAGAGATGGAGAAGAAGAGAGGGAGAAGAGAAGAGAGAGAGAGGAGAGAGAGAGTAGAGAGAGAGAGAGAGAGAGAGAGAGAGAGAGAGGTGAGGGGGGAAGAGAGAAAGAAGATAAAATAGATCACCAAAAAGAAAGAAAGAAAGAAACACGAGAGAAAAAGAAAAGGGGAAAAATTGTATCTTTAAGAGAGTATCGTTTTCATTCTAGCGTAACTCTGGGAATTGCAGCGGTGGAGTAGGGAGGGGTGGGGGAAGGAGAGGGGAGTTGGAGCTGGAAGGGACTGAGGGGAAAAGGCAATGTTCGGAAAAAGAAGAATGTTCTATGTACATATATATATATATATATATATATATATATATATATATATATATATATCATATACCTACACACACACACACCATATATATATATATATGTTATATATATATATATATATATATATATATATATATATATATATATATATATTATGTATGATATTATGCGTGCCTCCCCGTCATTCTACTTCTCGACCCCACTCTTTCTCCTTCACTATCGCTCTCACCCCCTATCTCCCTCTCTTTCCTTCTCACTTTTTCCTCTCTCTATCTTCTTCTTTTAGCATTTATCTCTCTCTCGCCTCGCCTTCCCCCTCGTCCTTCCATCCAACTTTTACTATCGCCTCCTCCACCTTCAGTAAACCCCTTTTTCTCTTTCTTTTCACGAAACTAATCCTCTTTTCTCGCCAAGGTGAATGCAACCAATGGCAAAATCCTTCACTATCTCCTAGTATCCATTTTACATCCCCCTTCCTTCCCCTGTTCAGTTATGATCTTTTTTTTCTATCTCTCTTTTTTCTTTTTCTTTTTTTTCTTACCTTTATTCTCGATTAAATCAGGCATACATAATGATCTTCGACAATTTATTTTTTCTTGCATGAATATAAGGAGCCTATTTTTTTCTTTTTTTACTCGGTCTTTAAAAATAGGAGAATGGTAGGTTGTGAGAGGATGAAGGGGGGGGGGGAGGAGGAGGGGAAAAAAATACCGGTAGCTGCTCATTCGACCTGAAAATGGGGGTGGTAGGGGAGAAGGGGGGAAGGGGGAGGGGGGAGAGAGAGAGTGTAGTTAATGGGTGTACTTATAGAAGATGATTTCCGTGTTTTTTTTTTTTTTCTCTCATTTTTTTTAACGAGAGCGATTTTTTTTTTCCTTCTGTGTATAAAAAATTCACTTCCCTTCTCAGTTTTTTTTTCTCTCTCTGTCGGTCGGTCGGTCTGTTTGCATGTCTGTCTGTTTCTTTTACTCCACCCCTCTAGCAATCTATCTATCTGTTTTCCTATGCGACCACCCCTCCCTCCCGCTCATCCTCCCTCCTTCCCGCTCATCCTCCTCCCTCCCTCTCTCCCATTCTCCCATCCTCCCTCCCTCTCTCCCTCCCTCCCCCTTCTCCTCCTCTCTCTCCCTCCCATCCCCCTCCTTCCTCCATCCACCCTCCCTCCTCTCCTCCCTCCTCCCTTTACTCCATTCAACCAAATCTTCCTTTCTGATATACCATCCCGATCACATTCTACAACACGATCCTCAATACATAATCCTACCTCACTCTGCATCAATTTAGAAACAATTGCACTTTAGATACAAGATCAGCATCATCACAACACGACATCAAAATAGATCCTAATGCCTTGATCTCCTTTCAAGAGATTAATGTATCAAACGAGAGCGCGTTCTTGATAAGATAAATTCAGTTCTCATGACAAGAAAATTGAAAATGGCTTAATGAAAATCGTGTTGAGGGTTTTAGGCAATTGCATATATCAAGAACGAATTTCGAGAAATGGAAAATTGGGGGGATGTTGAAAGATGATAATAATGGACGATAATGAAAATCTGTGATGATGAGTGGTAATTGGGTTGTGAATAATTGTACTATACTAATAATTAATGGAAATGATAATTATGATTAGAGTAATGGTGATTATAATAATAATCGCTTTCTTTCTGCTCTTCTCTCCCTCTTTCTCTGCCTGTTTGTTTGCTTCTCTCTCTCTCTCTCTTTTCTCTCACACTCTCTCTCTCTCTCTCTCTCTCTCTCTCTTTTCTCTCACACTCTCTCTCTCTCTCTCTCTCTCTCTCTGTATGTGTCTCTCCTCTCTCTTCCTCTCTCTCTCTTTCTCACTCTCTCTCCTCTCTCTCTCTCCTCTCTCTCTCTCTCTCTCTCTCTCTCTCTCTCTCTCTCTCTCCTCTCTCTCTCTCTCTCTCCTTCTTTCCCTTTCGCATTCTCACTCTCTCCTGTTCTCTCTGTTTCTCTTACTGATAATTCCCTTTATTACCTTTGTTTTCACTCTCATCTCTATTTCCTTTTCTTTCTCGTTTCCCTTTTCGCTTTGTTTCTGTCATTCCATTTTTCCTCCTCTCTTGTTGACAATACATTAATCAGAACGAAAACCAACAGTGATCGAAAACTTCAGGTAAAAAAAGACAAGAAAAAAAAAATTGAAAATAGAAAAAAGATATTGCATACCTTCGTATTCCAGACGAAACAAATTGGAAACCTCGTTCAGCGATCGAAGAAGAAGAATTAGAAGTGATCGAAAACTCCAGATTAAAAAGATTAAAAAAGGGGGGAAAAAAAAAGAAGAAAATCCTCCTACTACACCTCTGCTTTAAAGACGAAACAAATTGGAAATCTCGTTCAGCGCTCAAAGGACCCCCCCCCCTCAAAAAAACGAAAAAATAAAGATAAAATAACAATAATAATAATAATAAATTCATTTCATAAAATGACCCTGACCAACTTCACCTCTGATATATCACCACAAAAATGGGCGTGTCTCCCTCTATATTGATGAGGCTATAATCCCTACACCATTTGGTCATTCTTACACGTGAGTCATATCATCTATTAGACACGTAAAAAAGAAAAGAAAAAAGAAATGTAAATAGAGAGGGAAAGGGGCGGAGAGAGAGAGAGAGAGAGAGAGAGAGAGAGAGAGAGAGAGAGAGAGACAGAGACAGAGAGAGAGAGAGGAGATGGAGAGAGAAGAGTAAGAAAGACAAAAAGTTAGAGTGTGAGAGAGAGAGAAGAGAGAGAGAGAGAGAGAGAGAGAGAGAAGAGAAAGAAAGAGAGAGAAACAGAGAAAGAAAGAAAGTGAAAGAGAGAGGGAGAGAGAGAGACTGACGGAAATAGATTCCGTTCCCGGTTATATAATATTAGATCTCAATAGGGTTATAATACTTATATTCAGGCCTCATACTTCTCACGGTTAATTGATACTGTGAAATTGTCAGGAGAATTGAAACCCCCGCAGACAATAATAATAGATAAATAAGAAAAGTACAAAAATACATCAATAAATGAACAAATAAATAAACACTGGGATCGGGGGTCGTGGGATTGAGGCTGACCGGTGCAGGCCAATTTGATTTACTACGAGCACCTTGCCTTTTTTTGCTATTTATTTATTTACTGTTGTGATAATGTGTGTGTGTGTGTGTGTGTGTGTGTACACACACACACAAACACACATACACAGACACACACAAACACACACACATATATAAAGCATATATATATATATATATATATATATATATATATATATATATATATATATATATATATATATTATTATTATTATTATTTATTATCATTATTATTATTATTACTATTATGATAATATAATAATAATAATAATTATAATAACAATAAAATTATTATTATTACTATTATTATTATTATCATTATTATTATTATTATTATTAATATTATTATTATTATTATTATTATTATTATTATTATTATTATTATATTCATTATTATTATTATTATATATATATATTATATATATATATTATATATTATTCTTTATATATATATATATATATATATATATATGTATATATATATATATATATATATATATACATATATATATACATATACACACATGTCTGTGTAGATACACATATATATGTGTGTGTATATGTATGTATATGCACACACACACATAAGTTTTCTTTCTTTCTTTCTTTTCTTTTCTTTTCTTTCTTTTTGTATATAGATAGATAGATAGATAGATAGAGAGGCAGACAGCTAAATGAATAAACAAATTAAACTGAAATAGAGTAAAAATATCCTCTTTTTTATTCTTAAAATCTGCGGAATTCGTATCATTTAACTTTTTAAACGATACTTAACAAGGACGATGAAAGGATCAAAGTTCCATGCTTCTTATATCACTTACTGCTTATTTATATCTATTATATATAGAATATATATATATATATATATATATATATATATATATATGATATATATAAAATACTATATATATATATATAATATATATATATATATATATATATAATATATGTATGATATATATATATATATATATATATTATATATATATATATATATATATATATATATATATATTATATATATATATATATTATATATATATATATATATATATATATATATATACATATACAAAATATGTGTCTGTATATATGTGTGTGTGTGTGTGTGTGTGTGTGTGTGTGTGTGTGTGTGTGTGTGTGTGTGTGTGTGTGTGTGTGTGTGTGATAATAATACTAAGAGTAGTCTTAGTGATCAGAATTAAATTATAAACAGTACTTTTGAATATATACACTATATATTTCGTTTGCTAGTTCCTAGCGTAATTTACTGATATACTTCAATATACTAATAGGCTATATGTATCATATGCTATTCGTTTGTGAGGAAATCGATATTGTGAGTGAGTTATAACAGCTGTTAAACACACACACGCAAGAACACGTAAATACACATTGGTAATGACGATGAAACGGTAGAATAATAGAAATAACAATTAACAAATTTGCAACAGTGATAATGATAATGAAAGTAATAATAACAATAATAATGATGATAATTATACTAATTATTATCATTATGATGATGATAATAACAATAATAATTGTAATGATGATGATGATAACAATAATAATGATAATAATAATAATAAGAAATAAGAATAAGAATATTATTATTATTGATAATAACAATAATAATAATAATAATAATATAATAATAATATAATATAATAATACATAATAATAATAATGATAAAATAATAATGATAATATGATGATGATGATTATAAAATAATAATAATAATAATGATGATAATGATAAAAGTAATAATAATAATAATAATAATAATAATAATAATAATTACTATTATAATAATAATGATAATAATAGTAATAACAATAATAACAATAATGATAATAATAATAATAATAATAATGAAAAAGAGTAACAATGATAATGATAATAAAAATAGTAATACTAATAACAATCATCATAATTCAACAGTAATACAGCAATGATTAGATATGTTAATGTAAAAAAGAAAAAAAAAATCTCTGATTAGAGCGTGGCTTTCCCATAAAATATAGGCATAGCGTCGTGCCTGTTGTAATTAGCATAATGAATACAACTTAACCAAAGAAATGTGAATAACCACACGTATCCAAACAAGACAGCTAAGTGTTGGTGTGTGACGCTAATGGTTAAACTAGCGGAGTTACAGTAATATGAAATAAAACAGTGCAATAAAGGAAATTGTCGTTCTGATGAAAATTGTTTTGGCTTTCCGTGTTCAGTGGCAGTTCTACCCGTTATGTTTTTTTTTTTTTTTTTTTTTTTTTTTTTTTTTTGCGAGTGTAATATACAAGGAGGTCACATACCAAAGCGAGAAAGGAGCTGGGATTTTCTCGCATTTGTGTATTGATTTGCAAATGGATCTGGTTGGAAAAAAGGGTGATACATAAACGGATACATAGACGTAAGTCATAAGAAAGAGTGGGGGAATGGAGTAGAGGTAAATAAATAATGTTTATAAAGATGTTTGTGTTTCTCTCTCTCTCCATCTCTATCTCTATCTGTCTATCTGTCTATCTACCTATCTGTCTCTCCAACTCTCTCTCTCTCTCACTCTCTCTCTCTCTCTCTCTCTCTCTCTCTCTCTCTCTCTCTCTCTCTCTCTCTCTCTTCTCTGTCTCTCTCTCTCTCTCTCTCTCTCTTCCCTTCTCTCTCTCTCTCTCTTCTCTCTCGCTCTCTCTCATCTCTCTCTCTCTCTCTCTCTCTCTCTCTCTCTCTCTCTCTCTCTCTCTCTCTCTCTCTCCTCTCTCTCTCTCTCTCTCAAAGCGGCAGCAGCTCTCTCCTAATCCCAAGCGAGCCATCAAGGAAACTCGTTGGCTGGGCGAGGCTTCCATCCCGCCCAACTGTTTCCTTTCGTGTTTGTCTTTCTTAATCTGATCTGTATTTATGGAACTTCCGGAAACCAAGGGAGAGGCAGCTCTTGGTGTATCTGTCTGTCTGTCTGTCTGTCTGTCTATTTGTCTGTGTTTCTTGCCTGTTTTGTCTTGTGTTTCTGATCGCTAAAGCTGTGTTTATCTTGGGTGTTTTTCTGATCGGCTGCTGTTTCTCTTCTTTTACTCTTATCTTCCTGTTTGTCTTTACTTCTCTGGGGTCTCTGTTCTCTATTCTCCTTCTCTATTTTCCCTCTCTCATCTCTCCCCCCTCCTCTCTCTCTCTCTCTCTTCCTTCCTCTCTCTCCTTCTCTCCTCTCTCTCTCTCTCTCTCTCTCTCTCTCTCTCTCTCTCTCTCTCTCTCTCTCTCTCTCTCTCTCTCTCTCTCTCTCTCTCTCTCTCTCCATTACCTTTACCATCTCTTTGCCTCATGTCCCCTCCCTGCCTTTCTCAATATATTTTTACTTATCCGTGTCTCCTCATATTTCTTAATGTAATGATATCGGTGTCACTATTGTTGTTGTTATTACTATCATTTTATCATTATTATTATTATCATTATCATTAATACATATCATTACCGTTCTTCTTATTATTTATTATTATTTATAATTATTTTTATATAATTGTTGTTGTTACTATTACTTTTATTACTATCATTATTATTATTATTATTATTATTTTATTATTATTATTATTATTATTATTATTATTATTATTGTTATTATCATCACTGTCATTATCATTATCATTATTACTATTATTACTGTTGTTACTTTCCTATTTTTATTATCATTATTGTCAATTACGTGTGTGTATTTACGTGTGCTAGCGTGCGTGTGTGATAGGGAGCAGTAACTTACACACAATGTGTTACTCCCATTATTGTCATTGTAAAGAGTAAATGTAGGGTAATTCTTAGCATTTTATTTCTGAATATGACCACAGTATTAATAGACAATTTGAAGTGCTAATTGGCCCTAAAAAGCAGGGTTTTTCTTTGGTCAAATGAAGAAATTTGAAACAGCAACTACATCGTTGACCCCATGTAGAGTTAAATCATCCCTCATTCAGTGGATGAGACTAATTTCCTGAAATAGAATAAATTATCTTTAATTGTAATTTGCATGTAATAGGCCATTTTCTTTAAAAGCCCAATTGCCCTTTTCCACCCTAAACACAAAAAAAACACCAGGTGGGTGTAAATGTTACGACACACATACACAACATCAACCACCTAAAAGATACAACACAACACACACACACACACACACACACACACACACACACACACACACACACACACACACACACACACACACACACACACACACACACACACACACACACACACACACACACACAGCTATATTTATAATATAAAAAAATGCTTCTGTTTCGTCCGTCCGTACGGACGCCGGGTTTATTTTTTTTACGCCTGAAATTATATTCCATTTTCTGCGGATTTGACGTCAATTTACTTTGATGTCAAATCGGGTAATGATAGACTATATAGATATTAAATAATCACATACTCTTACATAAACGCGCGCGACGAATATATGAGAATACAATGTTAGCTCTGCTATTATTATTATTGTTATTGTTTTTCCCGAGACAAGTACACTGCATGGAAGTAGTTAGACAGTCAGTTTAAGAGCATTTATTATTTACACGACTAAGAAGGTAAGACTGGAAGGGGAAAGGAAGGGAGTGAAGAAAGGGAGAGTTAGAAAGAGAGCGGAAGGCGCTTTAAGGAGAAAAGAGAGATGGGGAAGAGGAACAGAAAGAACTTCAAAGGGAAAAGGGAAAGAGAGAGGGAGTTCAGGAAAAGGGGGAATGAGAGAGAGAGGAAAAGAGATAAAGGAGCGAAGGAGGTGGGAGAGTTTAAGGAGGAAGAGGGAAGTGAGAGGGAGCAGATGTAGGGAAGAAAGAGGGAAGGGAGAAGTGAAAATAAGGAAGATTTGAGAGTGAGAAAGGTCACACAGCGGGAAAGGGAAATCTAGTGGTTAATGAGGAGAGAAAGAGAATGATAAATGGAGAGGGGAAGCTAAATGTAGAAGGAGGGTGAAAGGAAGAGAAGAGTCTGTTTTATTTATTTTATTTTATCAAACTTCTTGTTCCACGCTGGTATTGGATAAATCAGCCTGTTTCTGTACTTCATTCTCTCTCTCTCTCTCTCTCTCTCTCTCTCTCTCTCTCTCTCTCTCTCTCTCTCTCTCTCTCTCTCTCTCTCTCTCTCTCTCTCTCTCTCTCTCTCTCTCTTGCTCTCTCTCTCTCTCCTTCCCTCCCTCCCTTCCTCCCTCCCCCTCCCTCCTTGCCCTTAACCCCACCTCCAACCCCTCCCTCTCCCATCCTTGTGAGTACCCGCTATATGAAACTCGTACGTTATTCCTCCCCGTCTCCTCTCCTCCTGTATCCACCCCCCCCTTCCCCACCCTCCCCAACCACCCCCATCGAGAGCCCAATACGAGACGAGGCCGTTCTTCCTAATAGTCTCCCTCCCCCCCACCCCTCCCCCTCTCCTCCCCCACCCCCGAGGCCATCCATGCATGCTTGAAATGAGCCATGTATGGGAGACTATAATGCGATCGTTTCGGCTAGCTTTAACACCGATTAAAGAGGATGGGGGTTGGGGTGGGGTGGATTGGGGCGGGGAGGGGAGGGGAGGGGAGGGGAGTATGGATGAAAGAGGGTGGGGATAGGGATGGGGGAGGATTCAGAGGAGAGTAGGGAGGGAAAGGGAGGGGAGAGGAGTACGGATGAAAGAGGGGGGTAACGATGGGGGGAGGATTCTGAGGGGAGTGGGGAAGGGAGGGGAGGGGAGAGGAGTACGGGTGACAGAAGGGGATATTGATGGGGGAGGGGAGGATTCCGAGAGGGGTGTGGGGAAAGGGAGGGTACATATGAGACAATGGGGATAATGAGGGGGTAGGGGTGGGAGGTAGGGGTGAATTCCGAGGGGAGATGGGAGGGGAGGGGAGGGGGGAGGAGACGTAAGAGGGATTGGGGGAAAGAGGGTGGGGTTGGGGGAGGGGGAGGGTGGAGGGATCGGGTGTCTTTGTTCAGGACCTTGATGGGAAAGATTTGTAATGACCCTTTATTTGTAAGATTCTTGTAAGTTGTCTAGAAGTTCTCTCTTTTTTCCTTGTTTCTATGTTTCTCTGCTTTCTCTCTCTCTCGTGTATCGATTTTTATCCCGATTACTCTTTTGTTATATGTCTATATCTATATATTATCTATATATTATATTTTAATATCTTCTCTCACTTTCTGTACACCTTCTCTCTCACTCTCTCTTCTCTCTCTCTCTCTCTCTCTCTCTCTCTCTCTCTCTCTCTCTCTCTCTCTCTCTCTCTCTCTCTCTCTCTCTCACTCTCTCTCTCTTTCTTTCTCCCTCTTTCTCTCTCCCCTCCCTCTTTCTCTTTCACTTTCCCTCTCCCACTACCTCTCCCTCTCCCACTACCTCTCCCTCTCCCTCTCCCCCTTCTCTCTCTCTCTCTCTCTCTCTCCTCTCTCTCTCTCTCTCTCTCTCTCTCTCTCTCTCTCTCTCTCTCTCTCTCTCTCTCTCTCTGTCTGTCTCTGCTCGGATGCCTACTTATCTTTTCCTTTTAACCTCGCTTTTAGTTTCTCTCCCTCTCATAATTTCCAAAAGGCCAGAGAGAGTTTAAAACCACGATTTCCAAGTTATCTTTTCCAGCGAAACGCAAGTTAAATTCACCCTAATAGAATTCAGCCAAAAGTTATGATTTCCTTAAGAACCTGCGTTGCTTTTTTCTTTTTCTTTTTCTTCTTTCATTTCATTTTTTGAAAACTGAAATCGACAATTATAAAAACATTACGGAATGAAATGAAGTTTTGGACTGGAATGAAAATTGAAATACGTGAAGATAATAATTTTTTGGTAAGCCACCATTCAAATCTGTAAGATAAGATTATGTGTGTAAGATAAATGAATAAACGAAGGAATAAGATGATTAAGAGAAATTCTCTCTCTCTCTCTCTCTCTCTCTCTCTCTCTCTCTCTCTCTCTCTCTCTCTCTCTCTCTCTCTCTCTCTCTCTCTCTCTCTTTTTCTCTCTCTCTCTCACACCCTCCTCCCTCCCTCTCCCATCCTCTCTCCTCTCCCCCTCCCTCTTTCCCCCCTCTTCTCCCCTCCCTCTCCCTCCTTTTCCATCCCTCTCCTTGCCTCCTTCTCACACTCCACCCTCTCTCTCTCTCTCTCTCTCTTCTCTCTCTCTCTCTCTCTCTCTCTCTCTCTCTCTCTCTCTCTCTCTCTCTCTCTCTCTCTCTCTCTCTCTCTCTCTCTCTCTCTCTCTCTCTCTCTCTCTCTCTCTCTCTCTCTCTCTCTCTCTCTCTCTCTCTCTCTCTCTCTCTCTCCCCCTCCCTCCCTCCCTCTCCCTCCCCCCTCTCCTTCCTCTCTCTCCCTCTCTCTCCCTCTCCCTTCTCTCTCCCTCTCCCCTCTCTCTCTCCCTCCCTCCCTCTCTCCTCCCTCCTCTCTCCCTCCCTCTCTCTCCCTCCCTTCCTCTCCCTCCCTCCCTCTCTCTCCTGTACCTCGACCGAGGAAAGCCTGCCCCAACTTCCCCGCCGAGAGACACCAGAGAGATGTCCGTTCTCCTCCAGGCGCTTGAAGAAGGGCTTAAGAGATCCGCGACAAGCCTCGTGTTCACCGCAGATGTGATCACTGATGGCCTATCTTCGCTCTTTGTCTGTCTGTCTGTCTGTCCCTTTCTCTGTTGCTCTCTTTCTCTTTCTCTGTGTTTCTCTTTCTCTTTCTCTGTGTTTTTTTTCTCGTTTCTTTTTCTTTCTCTCCGTTCCTTCTGCTTCTCTGGTTTCGTTTTCTTTCTCTGTCGTTTCTCTTTTCTGTTGTTTCTCTGTGTTTCTCTTTCTCTTTCTCTTGTTGTTGTTTTCTTTCTCTGTCGTTTTTTTCTCTTTCTCTGTGTCTCTTTCTTTCTCTGTCGTTCTTTTTCTCTTTCTCTGTTACTCTCTTTCTCTTTCTCTGTCTATCTCTATTTATATATCTATCTTTATTTGTTTATCTATCTCTATCTATCTGTCTATTTCTTTTTATCTATCTGTCTATCTCTATCTATCTCTCTATCCCTATTTATCTATCTATCTTTCCTCCTCTTCTTTGTCATTCTATATTTACTTATCACTGTTGTCCCTTTCCCCGTGTTACTCCTCCCTTTTTTCTCCTTCCTCTCTCTTCTCCTCATTCTTCTACCTATCTCTCCTTCCTTCCATTCCTTTCTCTCTTTCCTTTTCAGTATTCTGCTCTTTTTTCTCTCTTCTTACCCCTTACTTCTTTCTCTTTCTCTTTGTGTTCCCCTTCCTCCTTAGTTCTCTACCTTCCTATCTCTTTCTTCATCTTTCTACTCCACCTCCTCCTTCCTCTTCCCTCCTTTTACTTGTTCCTTTCTTTCATTCTCTTTTCATCACCTTTTTATCTCCTCTTTCTCTTTCTCTCCATTCTTGCCTTCCTTCCATTCTATCCCCCTTTCCTTTCCCTTCTATAAGTCTCTTCTTTTCCTCTTCTCTCTGTTTTTCCTTCTTCCTCCTTTTTACCTCCACTTTCTTTCTCTTCTTCATCAGTCTCTTTATCTTTCTTTTCCCCTTCTCTCCTCTTCCTTCTTCGTCTGCCTCGCATTTTTCCTCTTCTTTCTCTCTTCCCCTCTTCCCTCTCTCCTGTTACTTCTTCCCTCCTCTCCCCCTCTTTGGCACCTTGCCCCCTTTCCCCATTCTCTCTCTTTCTCCCTCTTCTTTCTCACTCTTTCATTCCCTTCCCTCTTTCTCTCCCCTACTCCTAATTTCTCTTTCCTTCCTTCTCTCACTTTCTTCCTCCTCTCCCCTCCCCTCTCCCACTCTCTCCTTCCTCTCCTCTCCCTATCTCATTTTCTTCCTCCTCTTCCTTGCACTTTTACCTCCCTTTGCTTTTTCCGTCCTTTTCCTCCTCTCCCTTCCCTCTTTCACCTTTCTTACTTCTCTTCCCTCCCTCTCCCCCTTTCTCGCTTTCTCTTCCTCCTCACTTCTCCTCCCTCCCTCTCCCCCTTTCTTCTTCCTCCTCACTTCTCTTCTCTCCCTCTTTTCGT
>NC_051427.1:12269435-12276935 GCF_015228065.2 Penaeus monodon | reverse complement strand
ATATTAATGAAGAGATCATCAGAGAAATACCTGATCAGCCCAATACCAGTTATACAAAAAACTCACAAGTGGTAAAAAAGAAGAGGAAAATGAACAAGAGTGATGCAGTGGAAGAAGGAATGTTGAAGACCATTGACAACTTGCAGGCAGTTTGTGCAGAGCAGGCCATGAAAAATACACGCCATGACATGGTTACTGAGTCTGTGATGGCTGCCATGAAGTTTTTCAGCAGTTATGAAGAGGTTAAAATGGACTTTACAGTACAAGTGATGGAGCTTATTGCAGCAAAAACCAGAGAGTGTCAAGCCATAGAAAAGAAAAGGCAAGGCAATAATTAAGATCACTGAAATATCATGAAGTGCAATAAATGTTTTCAAACTGTGATTTATGCCAATGATTTAATTTGTATATAGTCATATTAAGTCCTCTTTTATTTTATGCTGGTCATGTTCTAGTTTTCTACTTTTATTTTTCTAATATATATTTATTTTCATTTAGTATTAGTTAAGATTTAGTTTAAGATCTATAGTATTTCTAGATATATATTTTAAAAATAGAGAAATACATTTAAAATGTAAGATGTTCTTTTCATATCCTTTTAATTGTTTCGATGATTATTATTTTGTTTTATTATACATAACTTGATACATTTTATAAAGAAAAATCAGTAATGAAAAAAAAACTAATGAATAATTAAGGTTGGAATTTCATTTCTAATAAGTGTTTTTTCCTTCACATACAGTTTTAAATCAATATTAGAAAATGTGTTTGTATGCTGGTCAACTTGTCATAATTCTGTTTTTGTTTATGTAATATATATTTAGTTTACATGATCATAGTTATCAGAAAGACTTTTATTTATCATTTGAGATTAGGGTGTAATAGAAAAACAAACAAACATATAACATATATATTGCAATATATTATAAGAAAAGAAATGTACAACAAATATGAAAATACTATACTATTTACATAAAAACTAGATGAAACATGAAACTTATTCTACTGTACATTAAAAGAAACACAATATGTGATTTTATTACTTGATAATGATAATCATCAAATCATCAGTGCCAACTTGTTTAATTCAAGAGTGCTGCATCTTCTTTGCCATCTCCCACGACCTCTACCATTGAAGTAGTCCTTAAAAATATCTCTTGTTGCCAAGGCATTCTTAGCAGGTCTTCTTCCAACATTATCCAGGCTTTGAAGTCCATGGTTTTCTAAACCATTACCAATATTTTCATTTTCCAGCTGCCTTGAATTATTTCTCAAGAAATTATGGAGAACAACTGTTGCAAATATGATTTTCCTAGTGTTTGCCGGACTTGAGTGAATAGGTTTTTCAAACACTCTAAATTTGGCAACAAGGATACCAAAGGCATTTTCAGAAATACGACGAGCTCTTGATAGTCTGTAATTGTATATCCTTTGTTCGACACTTAAGTTCTGGCCAGGATAAGGTTTCATCAGATAATTTTTGAGGGGGAATGCATCATCTCCAACAATTACGTATGGAACTTTCTGATCTGAAAATGGCAAAATATCAGGTGGTGGAACTTGTAGCTTTTCTTTTTCTAGGTATTCTCTTAATTTACAACGGTCCCAAACACCTGCATCACTTGAGCGTCCCTGAGCTCCTACATCAACATACATGAATTTATAATGTGCATCAACAAGAGCTAACATGATCATACTATGGCGACTCTTGTAATCATAATACTCTGATCCTGTATTTTCTGGTTTCCTCATAAAAAAGCGTTTTCCATCCATAGCTCCAATACACATTGGAAAATTCCAGCTATTATAAAAGTCGCTTGCCACTTGCTTCCATTCCTCTGATGTTGATGGAAGTTTCAGATACATATCCTTTAAGACGGAATATATTGCACTGCAAACTTCTGGTATTATGTAGGTGATCAAATTATGGCTTATCCTATACTGGAATCCTAGAGAGCGACGAGTTTCACCTGTATTAAAGAAATTGTATACTTAATTAATATGTTCAGTACTTGAACAAGGATATAGCATTTTCTTTCATGGCAACTTCTTTAGCCCAGTATCATACCTATATGGTAAAATTATATATTTATTATTAATTATGTCAATATTGTTTATATATCCTATTGTGTTTACAATTCAAGTAAAAACAGGTGATATTTTTTTAAAGTGTAAGATGTTGATGGTGTAATATTGTTGTTTTGAGCCAATAGGTAGCATAGTGTGCATTTTCTGCAGAATACTATAAATCAATTACGCACTGTCTACTGATACGGCAGCCGTAATCCGTCCCGAGCACTCTAGCGTTACGGCAACGACTTTGGACATGCGCATTAATTCTGCACTTCCGGATACGGCTATTAAAATAATTTCAACATTCGACTCGCACTGAGCCGCCAACACTCAAATTATGTTATGTTAGGTTAGGTAAGGTTAGGATTTGGTTAGGATAGGTTAGGTAAGGTTAGGTTAGGGTAGGGTAGGTTAGGTTAAGTTAGGTTAGGATAGGTTAGGTTAAAAGTTAGGATTAGGTTAGCTTAGGATTAGGTTAGGTTTGATAGGTTAAATTAGGTTAGGCGCAGTAATGCTACCGTAACGCTAGAAAATGCATATGAATTTACGGCTGCCGTAACACTATCCTGTGCCAATCAATTATTGTGTATAAGCATACCCAATACTGAATTTTTAAGAATTACAATTACAATATTATTTCATTATAATATTAGCCTTAGATTATGTAAATAATTATTCAATTAAATTAATAAAAAATGCTAAAAAGTATTTTAAATAAAGGTCTAAATATGCAGAAAACATGAAATTTGTCCTTACCTGTGGCTAAATAACGCAAAGTCAGAGAGAGTCGTTCTGGTGCAGATATAGTGTCCCTTAACTGTGTGGTTTCTTTCTGGATGAGGGGTGCCACCAAATTTAACAAAACATCAAAATTTTGCCTGTTCATTCTATGGAAATCATAAAACACACTGCCATCATCCACTCGTGTTTCTGCAATTAACTTGTGATACACACTTCTGTCTTTTTTCTGTGGCCATGGTTTCATCCATAGTCTCTTTCTACTTTTCTTGGTCTTTTTATATTCTCTGTACTTTTGGAAGCAAGCAAGTGTCGTAAGAGTAAGGGAGACAAGCGCGGGATCCATCGCAACTACTGATGAGGGACTGCGGACAAGATTTGTTTTGATGCTGCGATCCAGTGGACTGAGCTGGTGGTTCTTTTCGTAGTGCAACCAAAACGGATGGGCGGGTGGGTTCCAAGTCACTGATAATCGTTGGATTCCAACGAAATAGGTGGTCAGTCTAACCGTACCTTAATGCTTAACATTGTCTATAACTAAGGTGGTGACGTGGCAGGTCGTAGATATATTTTTGAAAAATGAATCCAAAGTCATAAAACTTACCCAAAACTAATAAAAGTGATTAATAAAAAAAACAGGATTTCAGTTTAAAAGCGAAAAGAAAAGCATAAAATAATATAAATAGAAATAGTAAAATAAAGGGGAGGGGTTCGGTATTAAAGTGAAACTGTCAAAACGTTGAAAATCAAAAAATAAAAATAAGTGCATAGGAGAATGCAAAGAAAACACTAAAATCCCCATCTACCCTTAAGACTACATATAATAAAATAAAGCGATAAAAACTCGCAAAATAAGTCACCTGGCTTATACGCCCCTCACCTATTCGAAACATTGAAGCTCAAAGAGGGAAACTCGGAAAATAACAAATTATAAGTTTTATTTGCACCTTTGTTATTAAACAATACATGGTTTGGCAGTAATAACTGTGTTGAGTGTAGGTTGTGTGGGCGGGAATCATCTCCAGCATGTTTGAGGGCCGCCCGCTGGATTACCCAGGTTCGGTTCGGGGTTCAGGATTCAGGATTCAGGATTCGTGATTCAGGATTCGGGATTCAGGATTCGGGATTCAGGATTCGGGATTCAGGTGTCAAGGGTGTCGAGGGGACAGGTAGGGTATTAGGGTAGGGGATTGGGGGTAGGTGGGAGGACGAGAGCTTAAGGAAAAGGACGAAAAGGAGAGAAATTAAAGGGAGCCGTGAGATGGAAATGAAAGAAATGAGTAAGGTCAACGGCGGAATAGAAAAAGTAGAAAGCGAGGAGATTAGTATGGGAGAAGAGAAAAACAGAAGAACGTAAATCGCGAAGTAGAAGAGAAGAGAGAGAAATGAGCGAAAGGAGTGAATAAGAAAACGAGAGAAAAGTATAGAATAGCATAACGAGATAACGAGACCAGCATAGTAGAAAGGGAAAGGGGAAATTAAAGGAAAGGGAACGAAAGAGATGAGCGAAGAAGTGAGAGCAAGAGAACTAGAGTATTTAGGAGAGACGAAGGATAGGAGAAGAGGGTAAAAGGGAGGTACGGGAGACTAAGGAAAACAAGGGTGAGGAGGATAAGGGGGGAGAAGGGTTACAGTCCAGGATGGGGGAGGGGGGGGAAGATCGGAGACCTCACAATATATTGTATACATATATATATATATATATATATATATATATATATATATATATATATTTATATGTATATATGTTATATATATATATATATATATATATATATATATATATATATATATATATATATATGTAAGTATATATATCTATATATATATATATATATATATATATATATATATAATATATATATATATATATATATATATATATATATATATATATATATATATATATATATATACACGCAGAAGAAAAGAAGTAACAATATAAATAAATAAATAAAAAAATAGATAAAATATAACAGGGTGACATCCCCACCGTGGCCAGAAAGTCAAGTTAATAAAAGGGATGGATGTCGGTCACTCAGGAGTTGGTGAGGAGATGGTCAACTCTTCCCTCTCTCTCCCGCTCCCCTCTCTCTCCGTCTCCCCTCTCCCTTCCCCGGCCCTCCCCTCTCTCCCTTTCTCCTCTCCCTCCCGGCCTCCCTCTCTTCTCATCTCCCCTTCCCTCTCCCGCTCTCCCCTCTCTCCGTCTCCCTCTATCCTTCCCCGCCCTTCCGTTTCTCCTTTTTTCCCCCCCGCCTCCCCCTCTCCTCAGTCCCTTCTTCCTCGGCTCCTTCTCTCGTCTCCTTATCCCTCCTCCATCTTCCTCCCCTCTCCTCCCGGCTCTCCCCTCGTCTAGTTTTTCCCTCTTTCCTCTCTCTTCTCCTCTCTCGTCTCACTCTCGACTCTCTTTTTCTCTCTCCTCGATTTGCTCTCTCTCTATCCCTCTCCTTCCTTTTCCCCTTTGTTCTTGCACCTTCTTCTCCCTTTTATCATCTGTCTTCTCTCTCTTTCTTTATCCTTCTTTTATCCTTCCTCTTTTCCTCCCCTTTTCCTACCACTTCCCTTTATCCTATTTTTCCTTTTCTTCACTCCCTTCCCCATGCCTTTATCCTAACCTTCCTTTTCCTTCCTTCCCTGCCCATGCCTTTATCCTTTTCTCTTCACTTTCTCTCTGTTCTCCCTAATTCTTTCTAATTCCGATACCCTTCCGTTCCTCGCCTTCTGTTCTTTATCGTGTTCCTTCACTCTTCCCTATTCCTCCATCCTTTCCCCTCCTTTCCTCCTCTCGTTTCCCTTCTCCTTACCCTGACGACATTTCCCCCACACCCCTTTCCCTCCTTTAATCCCTGGTCTTTATTCTGTCCTTCCTTCCTCCCCTCTCCTTTGCGTGGTCTTCATGACATCTTTAACCCTTCCCTCTTATCCCCTCCCCATCCTCCCATTCCCCCTCCTCCGCTTCCTCTCTCCCCTCCTCCTCTCTTTTATCCCCCCTCCTGTATCTTCGTCCTTCCCTCCCCACTTGTCACCCAGCTTCCCTCCCCCCCTGCCTATATCCCTTCTTATCACCCCCCTCCCACTTACCTCCCTTCCCCACTCATCATTCCCCCTCCCTACCTCCCTTCCTACCTCCCTTCCTACCTCCCTTCCTCACTAATCACTCCCCCTTCCCCCCTCTCCCTCTCTCCCGCATCCCCACTTATCATCCCATTCCACTCCCCCCCCTCAACCCCCCCCCCAAGCGCTGAGGCATCAAGTCCGTCCTTATCAGCTGGGCAGCAGTGTCTCGCTCAGCCTCAGGGAGCGAGAGATAAGCGGAAAAACTCGACCATCTCGAGCGGATGCTGAGAAGTGTGTGCGTGCGTGCGTGCGTGCGTATGATCCTGATGATTTTCTTGTGATTGTAGTTATTATTCTCTTCCTTTTCTTCATATTACTATTATGATTAAAATTATTATTGATATCATTCTTATTCTTATTCTCATTATTGTTAGTATAGTTATTATAAACATTATTATTGTTATAATTGTTATTGATATCCTTTTTATTCTTATTCCTATTATTATTATTATTCATATTTCTTATTATCATTATTGTTATTCTTGTTGTTGTTGCTATTATTATCATTGTTATTTTATTATTATTATTATTATCATTATAATTATTATCATTTCTATTATCATTATCAGTCTTATCATTCTTATTCTTATTCTTGATATTATTATCATTATTATGATCATTATTATTATTATCATTGTTATTAACTTTATTGTTACTATTATTACTGTTATTGCTATTTTCATCATTATGACAATTATAATCATTGTTGTTTTATAAAATTATCATTATTATATTATTATTATTATTATTATTATTATTATTTTATTATTATTATCATTATCATTATTATTATTACTGTTATTCTCGTTGTTGTTGTTGTTGTTTCCATCATTATCATTACGATTTTAATTAATCAGTTAGTTATCATTATCATTATAATTACAATTTCAATATGATGTTCGAACTATACTAGGTTACTAATACTACTGGCAGTAACGTAACGTAACATAGGTAGTAATTCAAATAATGACAATATCAATCATTGGTAAAAATGCAATAGTAATAATGATAACAATAATGATAATGATAATAATAATAATAATGATAATAATAACAATAATAATAATGATAATAATAATAATAATAATAATAATAATGATAAAAATAGTCGTAGTAGTAGTAGTAGCAGTGGTAGTGGTACTAGTAATAGTAGTAGTAGAAGTAATAATAATAATAATAATAATGATAATAATGATAATGATATTTAATATAATAATAATGATAATAATAATAATGTTGATGATAATAACAATAATAATAATATTGATGATAATAATGTAATTATTATTATTATTATTATTATTATTATTATTATTATTATTATTATTATTATTATCATTATCAGTATCATTATTATTATTATTATTACTATTATTATTATGATAATGATAATAATAATGAGAGTGATATAATAATGATAAGAAGAATAACAATAATATTAATAATGATGATGATGATGATGATGATGATGATAATAATAACAACAACAATAATAATAATAATAATAATAATAATAATAATAATAATAATAATAATAATAATAATAATAATAATAATAATAATTATTATTAT
>NC_051427.1:12232320-12239335 GCF_015228065.2 Penaeus monodon | reverse complement strand
TTTTTCTTTTTCCCCTCTCTCCCCTCCTCTCTCTCGCCTTCTCTCTCTCTCTCTCCCTCTCTCTATATATATATATATATATATAATATATATATATATATATATATATATACATCCCTCCGTTTATCTCTCCTTTTATGGCCATTTCTTCCTCTTTTCCGTAAATACCTGTCCTATTATAAAATATGTGCATGCTTAATGTATATGTGTACTTGTGTGTGTGTGCGTGTATTTGAGCATGTATGTGTAAGCGTGCATGTACGTGGTTATAAATGTGTATACATGTTCATGTGAGTAATGGTAACTAGGTAAGTGCTTATAAGGGTTTGAGTGAAAAAGACCGTGGTTATGTGTAAGGATATTTTACCTTTATGTGAGGAGCTACTGAAGTAACTGTCTAAAAGCATATTTACATGTACGGTACTCATTTAATATCACTTCATTTATGGTAAAGTTTGGGCCAGTACTGTTGTATTTTCCAATAATCCTTGTAATGCTATATGTTCTCTTTTCAGCACTTCCACTTGCTGAAAACTAACTTAGATAAAGGGTCAATAAAATCGGTGAAAAGGATAAATAAAAGCAATGCATTTGATATTTCACAAAAAATGTATCAATATTATTCCCTAGTGTTTTAGTATCAGCTCACAGGTCACTGAGGATGTAGGGTAGCCTTTACAAAATGAAATTAAATTCACAATAAATAAAATGGGTGACAGAGTGACGTCTTGACAAACCCCAGCCTGTCCTCTCTGCCAGTTTCCGTATATTTTCCGCACAATTTCAAAGGCTATAATCCTGTGTTGTGATTGGCTAACGCTAACGATTTTTCTTTGTGTCTTTAAAGTGCGGACAAGTTAGGGTATATCCTCGTATCCCGAATATATATATATATATATATATATATATATATATATATATATATATATATATATATATATATATATATATATTAAGGCCGCGGTGGCCGAATGGTTACAGCGTCGGACTCAAGACTGTCACGACGGCAATCTGAATTCGAGGGTTCGATTCACCGACCGCCGCGTTGTTCCCTTGGGCAAGGAACTTCACCTTGATTGCCTTGATTATTTGTTTATTTTGATTATAATTATCATTACCATTATCATGGTCTTAATCGTTAGTGTTATTATTTGAGATCTTGGTGTTATTATTTTCCTTATTATTATCATTATCGTTTCAGTTATTATCGTTTTTAACAATATCATAATTAGTATCGTTATTGTTATTATCATTATTATTATTATTATTATTATTATTATTAGTAGTAGTAGTAGTAGTAGTAGTAGTAGTTGTTGTTGTTGTTGTAGTAGTAGTAGTAGTATCATTGTTATCAATATTATTTCAATTATAATTATTGTTATTAATATCATTATCATTACTATCTTTATCATAATTATTACTATTACTGTTATTATTATTGTCGTCGCGGTCGTCGTTGTTGTTGTTGTTATTATCATTATTATTATCAAAGTCATTATCATTATTATTATCGTTATTTTCACCATCACTCTTATTAATATCATAATCATTATTATTATTATCATTATTATTATTATTACTATTATTATTATTATTATTATTATTATTATTATTACTGTTGTTTTTATTATCATTATTATTATTATTAGAATTAGTATCATTGTTATTATTTTCATTGTTATTATCATTATTATTACAATTTTCATTACATTATTAGTATCATTATTAGCACTATTATTATCATCCTAATCACAATTATCATCATACTTAACAGTTTCCTTTTGATTTTGTCAGTTCACGTGCGAGCCACTTACCCCCTCCCCCCCTTCAATCCCATCTTGAACAGAATGACATGGATCTGCAACGTCAGTATTGCATGTCATCGTGAATTCATTACTCTGTTCGCTGTTTAGACTAGGCTTCTACATAATGGAATACGCAATGCCCTGGAATAATCTGCTGAATCATTCTCTTTACTCTCACTGTTTTCTTCGACTGTCTTCTTAAGGTTCTGTTCACTTATCTTTTATCTTCTCTTCTTCTTGTACTTCATTTTTTTATTATTATTATTGTTATTGTTATTATCATTATTATTATTATCATTGTTATTATTACTATGGTTAATAATAATAATAATAATAATAATAATAATAATAATAATAATAATAATAATAATAATAATAATAATAATAATAATAATAATAATAATAATAATAATAATAACAATAATAATAACAATAATAATAATAATAATAATAATAATAATAATAATAATAATAATAATAATAATGAAAATAATAATAAAAATAATGATATTATTATTATTATTATTATTATTATTATTATTATTATTATTATTATTATTATTATTATTATCATTATTATCATTATCATCTTCATCATCATCAGTTTTCTTATCTTTTCTCCCTCTCTTCTTTTTTTCTTATCCTTTCCGAATCTCTTTTCAGTTTTTTTTCTCCTTCTTTATGGCTTCTCCTCCTCCTCCTATTCCTTTTCTCTCCTTCATTTTTTCTCCTTTCCTTTTCTTACATCTCCGACTACTCATAAACCCCACCAAGTCATCAGGGAAAGACTGATATATGTCGCTTCACATAATTCTGAGAGAATGAAAATTTTTATGATCGTCTTCAGTTTTACTACACTGTATTAAGACATCAGGACTTACCGCTTCAACAACTATTTAGGAGCGAGGTCGGCAGGTACGGCAGAGAGGTACTTCGCTTTGAGATATAAAAGGATGGGATGAGATCAATTGTGTTGGATTGATGGTAGATATATAACGAGAATAATGAGAGGTGGTTTGTTATGTTAGAGTGAAGATTATGCACTATGATAATGACTGTAACGATAATGATGATAGATTGTAAAATAATGGCAATGCCATTAATAAAAGTAGTAGTATTAGGGATTGTCATGTTGGTAGCGATTATTGTGAAGGAAAACTTTTATGGTGATAATAAAATCTAGTATTTATTGTTGTTTTACTGTTACCATTACTATTTTATTATTGTCATCATTATCATCATCATCATCATTATTATTATTGTTATTATTATTATTATTATTTATAATAATAATATCTTATTATTATCATCATCATTATTAATATAATTTTTTATTATTATTATTATTATTATTATTATTATTATTATTATTATTATTATTGTTATTATTATTATTATTATTATTATTATTATTATCATCATCATTATCATCATCATCACTATGATAATAATAATAATAATAATAATAATAATAATAATAATACAATAATAATGATAATAATAATAATAATTATTATTATTATTATTATTATTATTATTATTATTATTATTATTATTATTATCATCATCATCATCATCATTGTTCTTGTTTTTATTATCATTATCATCATTGTTATTAGTATTATCATTATTATCATTACCATTATTACCATCATCGTTATTGTTAAAGGAAAATTTTTTAATTGGTTTTAAAATAACACCATTATCAATATCACTGTCACTCTCATCACCATTTTCGCTGGCATTTTCATTATTAATGTTATAATATTATTTTTTCTAGTAGCAATAGAGGCAAGAGTACTGGCAGTAGGAATAATAACAATAATTAGATTAAATTGCTCTTTTAATTATTATTACTAGCACTGTTATGCTGATAGCAATTACCATTATCAGTATGTCCTACATACCCCGCATATGTCTACAACAGTAATAACGATAATAGTAATAGTAATAATAATGATAATAGGAAAAACAATAATGATGATAATGACGGTGATGATAATAATAATAACGAAAATAATAGCAATAAAAATGGTAACGACAAGAAAAGAGAGAGATTTAAGTTATTTTAATTCTGTATACAAAATATGGACTAGATAACGCAACTCTAGAGTGCTAAATTTAAAGAAATAAATTCGAATTTTGTTCTCTCTTTTACTTGCGTGAAGCAGTGAAGTTACACTTAAAACAACTTTATCTTTTATCATCTCTTTCGTGTATCTTTTTTCATCTTTTTATTTACTAATTTATCAATTTATTTATGATTCACTTTTATACTTCCTTGCCTGCTCATTTGTTATTTACTTTACACACACAAAGAAAAAATGATAATGATAATGATAAATAAATAAAAAGATGGAAAATAACTGTGTAACGGCCGTCCTTTCTGATCCAGCGCGGGGGCAGGACGACCCATAAACAAGGCATAAACACAAAGCTTATCCAGACCTTTGCCATAAAGAAACCGAATGAAACATTTCCGATACCAAAAATGGCTCTCGTTTATAAGAAACTCTCGGCTAAAAGGACCGCAGCTGTAACAAATATCGCAAACAGAAGGCTCGGCGCGATACATGTATGATTGCGAGAGCAGATGTGTAGGCCAATACGTGTGCAGCGCTGAAAAAGACGCCAGCAGTTATAGTGTCATATATAAGTGTGTGTGTGTGTGTGTGTGTGTGTTTTTGTGTGTGTGTGGTGTGGTGTGTGTGGGGTGTGTGTGGTGTTTGTGTGTGGTTGTGTGTATATATATATTAATATATATATATATATATATTAATTTTTATATATATATAATATATTGTGTGTGTGTGTGTGTGTGCGTGTGGGGTGTGTGTGTTGTGTGTGTGTGTGTGTGTGTGTATTTATAAAAAAAAAAAAAAAAAAAAATATATTATATATATATATATTAATATGTATATGTATATATTTTTTATAAAATATATTATTATTTTATATAATATTATATATGTATATATGTGTGTGTGTGTGGTGTGTGTGTGTGTGTTTATATATAATATTATATATATATATACATATATATTTTTTATAAACACACACACCCCACACACACACACACACAAAATATACATATATATATAATATAATATATATATATATATCTTTTAAAATATATATATATATCATATACATATATATATATATATATATAATATATATTTTATATTATATATATTTGTATATAATATATTTATATTATGAACATACACACACACACACCCAACCACACACAACACACACACACACCACACACACCACTTACTTATATATATATTTTAATATAATATAATATATATATATATATATAATATAATATATATACACCACACACAACACACACACACACACACACACACACACACACACACACACACACACACACACACACACACACACACACACACACACACACACACACACACTTATATATGACACTATAACTGCTGGCGTCTTTTTCAGCGCTGCACACGTATTGGCCTACACATCTGCTCTCGCAATCATACATGTATCGCGCCGAGCCTTCTGTTTGCGATATTTGTTACAGCTGCGGTCCTTTTAGCCGAGAGTTTCTTATAAACGAGAGCCATTTTTGGTATCGGAATGTTTCATTCGTTTCTTTATGGCAAAGGTCTGGATAAGCTTTGTGTTTATGCCTTTTTTTATGGTCGTCCTCCCCCGCCCCTGGATCAGAAAGGACGACCGTTACAAAAGTTATTTTCCATCTTTTTATTTATTTATCATTATCATTATCATTTTTTCTTTGTGTGTGTAAAGAAAATAACAAATAGCAGGCAAGGAGTAATAAAAGTAATCTAAATAAATTGATAAATTAGTAATAAAAAGATGAAAAAGATACACGAAAGAGATGATAAAAGATAAAGTTGTTTTAAGTGTAACTTCACTGCTTCACGCAAGTAAAAGAGAGAACCAAATTCGAATTTATTTCTTTAAATTTAGCACTCTAGAGTTGCGTTATCTAGTCCATATTTTGTATACAGAATTAAAATAACTTAAATCTCTCTCTTTTCTTGTCGTTTACCATTTTATTGCTATTATTTTCGTTATTATTCATTATCATCACCGTCATTATCATCATTATTGTTTTTCCTATTATCATTATTATTACTATTACTATTATCGTTATTACTGTTGTAGACATATGCGGGGTAATGTAGACATACTGATAATGGTAATTGCTATCAGCATAACAGTGCTAGTAATAATAATTAAAGAGCATTTAATCTAATTATTGTTATTATTCCTACTGCCATACTCTTGCCTCTATTGCTACTAGAAAAAATAATATTATACACATTAATAATGAAATGCCAGCGAAAATGGTGATGAGAGTGACAGTGATATGATAATGGTGTTATTTGAACAACCGTAATATTACCAAAAATAATTTTACCTTTAACAATAACGATGATGGTAATAATGGTAATGATAATAATGATAATACTAATAACATGATGATAATGATATAAAAACAGACAATGATGATGATGATGATGATAATAAATAATATAATAATAATAATATAATATATAAATAATATAATTATTATTATTATTATCATTATTATTGTATTTATTATTATTATTATTATTATTATTATTATTATTATCATAGTGATGATGATGATAATGATGATGATAATATAATAATAATAATAATAAATAATAAAATAATAATAATAATATAATAATAATAATAATAACAAATAATAATATAATAATAATAATAATAATAATAATAATAATAGTAATAAAATTATTTAATAATGATGATGATAATAATAAGATATTATTATTATAAAATAATAATAATAATAAAATAATAATAATATGATATGAATTTGATATGATGACAATAATAAAATAGTATGGTAACAGTAAACAACATAATACTAGATTTTATTATCACATAAAAGTTTTCCTTCACAATAATCGCTACCAACATGACATCCTATACTACTTTTATTAATGGCATTGCCATTATTTTACAATCTATTCATCATTATCGTTACAGTCATTATCATAGTGCATAATCTTCACTCTAACATAACAAACCACCTCTCATTATTCTCGTTATATATCTACCATCAATCCAACACAATTGATCTCATCCCATCCTTTTATATCTCAAAGCGAAGTACCTCTCTGCCGTACCTGCCGACCTCGCTCCTA
>NC_051427.1:12209034-12211534 GCF_015228065.2 Penaeus monodon | reverse complement strand
TTATCCTAATTATCTTCCTTCTTTACTAATACCACCATCATTATCAAAACCATCGTTATCATCAATATAATTGTATTTTTTGTTATCCTAATCCTCTTCGCTTTCTAGCATATATTTTTTTTTGCTAACTTCACCATCACCATAATCGCTGTAATTGTAATATCACCATTGACTTAATCTTAAATACCGTATTAGTATCCCCTTCGTTATTGTTCCTCAGATGTCTAGCATCTTTCACAAAAGACGTGACTGAATACGAACTCCTTATATTGACTTAAAGGTGTTCCAGGCTGGCCCTTAAGAAAGTGGTAGCATCTTCATTCTCGGAAACTCACGTGCCTTGGAGATGTTAGCGACGGAGGAGGCTTTGAAAGAGGGGAGAGAGAGAGAAAGAGGGAGAATGTGGGAAAAGGGAGAGGGATGGAGGGAAGGAAAAGTGAAAGGGAGGGGGAAGGAGAGGAGAGAGAGAGAGAGAGAGAGAGAGAGAGAGAGAGAGAGAGAAAGGGAGAGGGGAAGGGGAAGGGAGAGAGAAGGGAAAGGGAGGATAGGAGAGGGAAGTAGGGAGAATAAGGGAGGATGGGTGGATGGGAAGGAAAGAGAGGGTGAAAAGGAAGGAGGCAAAAAGAAAAGGGAGGCAGGGATAGGGAGGGAAGAAGGAAAAAATGAGAATAGAAGGCAGGGTGGGTGGAAGGGAGAAAGGGAAAAGGAAGGAGAGAGAGAGGGTGGAAGGGGAACGAAGAGAGTAAGAGAGAAGGAGGAGGGGATAGGAAAGAAGGAAGAAGGCAGAGGAAGGGCGAGGGAGAGGGATGGGAGGCATGAAGAGGAAGAGAGGGGTCTTGAACATTTTGAATTCTTGTTCTTCAAAGAGACATAACATAAAAGATCAGTCTTTGCTTAACACATAACAGAACCTAATAGTTGTTAGTCTACTTCACCATTTTGAAATCGGAATCTTCCCTGATCACTGGTCGAAGATCATCATTTTCAGGCCAAGCATTAAGCTCCTCTGATCAGTCTTTAAATACTTGGACCACACACCCTCCCTTTGTATAGTCTACACCAAGATACTTAAATACACACGATCGCACATAAAGTTATTATATATACATGTTGATCAACAGCCTCCGGGCTAGTACATGGTAACGTGTCGGCCTCTCATCCGAGGGGTCGGCGGTTGGCGCCCCGCCCAGGCGCGGGAAGTTGCAATTGTCGCCTGGAGGTTACTGCTGTGGCTGTGCACCACGGCGGGTAAGGACGCAGTTCAGCCGAGTCAGCACCAGCTGACACACGTGAGCAAGTCGGCATTAGTCGACACAGGCCGGGCTCCCCTCATGGCATAGCCCGGCGAGGCTAAGCTTCGCACATCGGACATATCCTTACTTATCCTTATGTTGATCAACAGATTCAAAGTGAGAGATAGTGCTTTTTTGCAAACGACCTGGCGATAGGATAAAGAACTCCCCCCTAAAATAAGAAAATTTCGAAATGCTTGTAAGTAGCTCTTGCAAAGGTAGGGAAGTTGCATCCTTCGTTAAATATTTGCAAAGCAAAAGCACAAACTATGACAAAATACCATTAGTAAAGCTGCTTTCGACCAAACAGCAAAATAAGCTAATTACAGGAAAATAAATAATGCAGTGAAAAGTCTTCTGGATTTAAAATACTGCAATGCATTACCAAGGATTCAAACTAAATAATACTATGAAGCTTTAGAGTTATCACAACTGAAAAACAATACAAAATACAGGTTCTTTTTATCCCCCTCTAGGAAAGGGTATGTCTCCGTCCCACAGAGAAATGTAGTTTACACAGCTTCTGCATAAAAATTCACTGGACTTGATATCAAAATGTAAATATCACCGACAAAGGTTGTTACAGGTAAGATTCACTTTAATAATCAGATCGGCAAACCTATTAACATTGTGTTGAAAAACATTAGATGATTACAGTTTGAAAAAGTGTAATTTTAGTGCACACCCTTTAAGGAAAACCTCCTACATTCCAATCCTTTTTTTTACATTATGCAAAAAAAGGAAAAAAAAGTCTGTACATGAATCTCCAGTCTGTACGATTCTCTTATTGAAGTTATCCTTATACGAATATATTAAACGTAAATACTAGTTACGTGGTACTAAAAAGAGTATCAGTGCAACATATCAAAGGTAGTAATACCATGTAGTCTCCATGATTAATGTGAATGCTAAATTCTAAAAAAAAAAAAATAATTGCAGTAGATCAGAAGATTATGATATCAAAGCATGTTGAGGAATATAGCTAAATATCGCGTTGGCATGTCATTTCATGTCACATTTGAGAGAGAGAGAGAGAGAAAAGCGGATAAAGAATTTGTATTTACGCAAGAAGATAATAGTCAGCAATGTTGAAATACTTCGAGAGCCAGTTTGAGGATGTCCTTGCCTTCCATTCCCTCCGTTTCTCTCTCTCTCTCTCTCTCTCTCTCTCTCTCTCTCTCTCTCTCTCTCTCTCTCTCTCTCTTTCT
>NC_051427.1:12186534-12189034 GCF_015228065.2 Penaeus monodon | reverse complement strand
GGGGCGGAGCCCCCGATAGGGGGTTAGGTAAGGTTGCTTGGTTACAACGTTTTGTATATACATATGTATAAACGTGGCTTCACAGCTTAATAATGATGTGCTTTTCCGTAGATCTTAATGAAAGCGGGCGAGTGCCCCCGTACACTTTTCGGAAGATGGCGTCCCAGACCGTAGATTTTTTTTTTTTTTTGAAAAGTGGCGTAGATTTTCCCCCGGTATTGGCGGAGTTTCTTGGACTGATTTTAACGCTTTTCTTTCGTTGTATTATGCATTATTGCATTATATTTACTGTATTTAAGCCTGTTTTACCCCATAATTTCCCTGGTATACTTCATGCCCTCCCCTACTATCGGGACTTATCAAATCAAGATTGTTGGCTGAATATGGAGTTCCGCCAACCAAAAATGGTATACATTTGTAGTATACCTATAATCGTCACCGATTATCGTCAAATAAACTCGTGAACGCTAAATACATTTTTAGAAAGAATTACCAAAAAAATAGCGGTGGTAAAAGAAAATAAATCAGGAAACAAAGATAAATGTCGAGAAATCGGGAAATTGAAATATATCATGAAATATGGAAAAAAAACATCGAAAAAATAGATGAAGAAGAATAAAAATAATAAAGCAAAACAAACGAGAACAATCAAGAAATGTAGAATGAATCAGAGACAAGTGGGAAGAAAATTAAATGGAAAATTAATCAAGAAAACGAACGAGTAATTAAAGAAATAAATCAGAAAATCCTCTCAGAGTGCGAGAAGACGCCAAACCAGGATTCGTTAATTGTTAAAACGGAGCAGTTGCTGCCATGATTGCGAAACGTAGGAGGGAGAAAGAAGAAGGAGAGAAGAGGGGGGAAAGGAGTAAGAAAAGTGAGAGAAGAGGGGAAAGGGGAGGAAGAAAAGAGAGAGGAAGGTGAGAAAGAAGAGCAAGAAGAGGATGGAAGAGAGGGGATATAGAAGGGAATAAGGAGAATGAGGATGTGGGATGAGGATAGAGGATTGGGAGGGAAAGGGAGGTGGAAGGAGAGAGAATTAGGAGCCTTAGATACTTGCTGAAGGGAGGAAGAAGAGAAAGAGAAGAAAGAAGATGGAGAAAAAAGGGGAGAAAGGAGATAGAAGATTGCGGAATCTGCTTACTGAAGGAAGAGAGAGATAAGAGAGGAAAGAGAAAGTGGAGGATGGTGAAGGGTAGATAAGAGTAAGAAGTAGGGTAAAGAGGGAGAAAAAAGGAGTTGGAGGAAAGGGGAAAGAGAGAGAGGGGAGGAGGAAAAGGATGGAAGAATGGGAGAAAAAAAAAGAGGGAGGAGAGGGAAGAGAAGAAATAGAGGATGAGAGTTGAAGAAAAAAAGGGTGAAAGGAAGAAGCAGAGAGAAGAGATACAAGAGGAAGAAAGGAGAAGGAGAGAGAAGAGAACCGGGAAGGAAAAGAAGAGGAGCGTAGGCGTAGAAGATGGAGTAGACAATGATGGATTGAAGAAGAGATAAGAGAGGAGAGGAAAGATAAAAAGGAATAGAAAGAGTGAGTGTGGGGTACACAAGCCGTTCGTTTTTTTTTTTCTTCTTCTTCTTTTTACGTCCTCTCTCTCTCTCTCTCTCGCTCTAACCATCCATCCATCTATCTATCTATCTATCTCTATTTTTATCGCTATTTCTCTCTCTCTCTCTCTCTCTCTCTCTCTCTCTCCCTCTCTCTCTCTCTCTAACCATCCATCCATCTATCTATCTATCTATTTCTCTTTCTCTCTCTCTCTCTCTCTCTCTCTCTCTCTCTCTCTCTCTCTCTCTCTCTCTCTCTCTCTCTCTCTCTCTCTCTCTCTTTGTATCATCTTTAACTCTTACTTCCTCCCTCCCTGCCCCCTTCCCAATTTCATTCCCTCTCTCTTCCTCTCCTCTCCGTCTATCTCCTTCTCTCCATTCTCGCCGAAAGTATTGCCTAAACATCCGCATCTCGAAACATGAAGTCAAACGCTAATTTTCTCCCTCGTCTCTTTTCCCTTTCCTTTTTTTTTTTATTACTCCGCCATCTTGGTAATGCGACCCACAAACTCTCGTACATTTTCGCCGTATCTCGCCTTCACGCGCAACTTAGTCCGGGTGCAGTTAATGAACGCGTTGTGGTGAGGCGGGGCAGCGGCAACGCAAACTGGAACTGCTTGGACTGGGGAAAATGCAACCTGCTGAAGCGCTGTTTTTATATCTCATTAAGGCCTGAATAAAGGAACAAATGTATGGAAGGCTTTTTTGGGATGGTAGGGGTGTTGTTGTGGATACAGTAAGAGCGGGAATGAAACATATATATATACATACATATATATATATATATATATATATATATATATATATATATATATATATATATATATATATATATATATATATGTATGTATACACACACACACACACACACAGATATATATAAATATCTGTATGAATGTATGTGTATATGTATGTATGTATGTATGTGTGTATGTATATCAGCAGAACAGTAACGTGT
>NC_051427.1:12131534-12136534 GCF_015228065.2 Penaeus monodon | reverse complement strand
TGTGGCAAAAGCACTATAGGTATCATATTATCTTAACAATGATAGCTCCTGTGGCTCTTCTCACTTGTTCAGCCTCTCTTGAAATGAATAAAAAATAAATAAAGAAAGAAAGACAGAAAGAAAGAAAGAAAAAAAGAAAGGAAGGAAGAAGGAAATAAAGAAATATACACGTGCATACATACATACATAAATAAAAAGATAAACAGATAAATAAATAAATACATAAATAGATAGCGATCAATAAAAATTTTTTTTAAAGGGGGGGGGGTAATACAAGAAAACATGACAGAGGGTAGACAAACAGAGAGAGAGAGAGAGAGAGAGAGAGAGAGAGAGAGGAGAGGAGAGAGAGAGAGAGAGAGAGAGGAGAGGAGAGAGAGAGAGAGAGAGAGAGAGAGAGAGAAGAGGAGAGAGAGGAGAGAGAGAGAGAGAGAGAGAGAGAGAGACAGAGACAGAGAGAGAGGGGGGGAGACGGAGAGGGATAGAGAGAGAGAGAGAGAGTGAGTGAGTGAGAGAGAGAGAGAGAGAGAGAGAGAGAGAGAGAGAGAGAGAGAGAGAGAGAGAGAGAGAGAGAGAGAGTCAAAGTCAAGTCAAAGTCAAAACACTTTATTCCATTAAATTATAATGGTTATTCTTTACATAAATACATTTATATTTACATTTATATTTAAGAGGTGTTCTTTTAATTTCGTTTTAAAATTAAAGAAGCTGTTAATGTCTCTTATATTATCTGGTATCATGTTCCATATCTTGGGTCCACGTATTTCCATTTGACGTGCCACTGTATAGGTATTCGATCTCTTAACAAAAAGGGAATTTACTTGACGTGCCTGGACACCTATGTGTTCCCTACGGTTTGTAAAGGCATTAACCATTTTGGATAATTCCCATGAATGATTTTGTAAACGAATACACATGTGTCATAGCTGCATTTAGAATTGACTTTTAACCATTTATTTTTTTTTATATGTGGGGTGATGTGATCAAGTTTACTGATATTACCTAGTGCTACTCTGGCAGCAAAGTTTTGTAATTTTTGCACTTTTTGCATCTGGGTATTGTTAGCCGATCCCCAAATGTTTGAACAATAGTTAATTATGCGTAGAGCTAGAGTTTGCACAACCATGATTCTAGTTTCAGTAGTGATTTGATTTCTTATGTGATTAAGATATATCAGGGTACCCACTACCTTCCTGTGTATTTTGTCAATGTGTGGCTCAAATGTCATGAAGCTGTCTAAGTGTACTCCTAGATTATTCACTGAAGTGCTCGGTTTGATAGAGCAGCCTTCAAATTCTATGACTGTGTCATTGGGAATTCTAGCTATGTTCTGCCGACTACCTATGAATATACATTGAGTTTTATGTGGGTTTAGTTTAAGGCCATTTGTGTCAAAATATAATTGTGTAAGAGTATGTTGAGTGTTTCTTATTAACGTGTTTAGGTTGTTTACTGAGTCACTATGAAGAAACTGTGAATCATCGGCGTACTGCACTAAAAGACAGTTATGGGCTATTGTTGATGAATCATTTATGAAAATTGTAAATAGGATCGGACGTAAAATAGAGCCTTGCTCAACACCAAAATGTATTTGTTGTTTTGATGACATATCATTATTGATTCTTACCGATTGGGTCCTTGTATCTTATTAACTTTTAAACCAAAAGGTATCAATTTTATGATTTACTAATTTGTTAAGGAGAATATCATGGTTGACACTATCAAAAGCCTTAGAAAGGTCGCATAATGTGAGCAAATTTACCTGATTTTTGTCTATGTTATTATAAATTTCATCAGTAATTTGCAGTAAAGCTGTTTCAGTAGATAACCTGTTTCTAAAACCATGTTGTGTTTTAGATAATAAGTCATTGGCCTCCAGGAAACTCGTCAGTTGATTTGCTACAATTTTTCAAGAATTTTGGATAAGATAGGGAGTATAGTAATAGGGCGATAATTATTGACATCGTCTATATCCCCCGATTTGAAAATTGGTGTTACTATACCATGTTTCCAAAGCGACGGAAAGACACCAGTAACAAGAGAGGTGTTAATAATGACCGTCAGATAATGTACAGTTGCAAGTAGACTATCTCTGATAAAGCGCAAAGCAATGCCGTCTGCTCCTACAGCATTTGTTTCGCGAAGATGTTTTATTACTAAGATGATTGTTTCTATGTTCACTGGTTGTGGTCTGAAAAAATTAGTTGTAAGCCTTGCCCGATCTATGTTTTGTTGTAACTTAGAAGCAAATGTTTGCTCATAAGTTAGTTTTCCAATTTTTGAAAAAAGTCATTAAAATGGTCGGTTCTTTGTATTATGCAATTATCAATGAGGTGCTTTTTGTGAGGCACTAGTGTTTTAACAATTTTCCATGTTTTATTAGAGTTGTCCTTATATTCTGTGAATTTATTTCTGAAATAATTTCTTTTTGCACGTTGAATTAGTAATTTTATATCTTTCTTTTTGACTTTATAATCTACCTGAAGGACGGCCTCATTTCTGATACTTTTAAGGGCTTGGTGGGCATTGTTTCTATCGCTAATGGCTCTCTGAATGTCGTCATTTATCCATGGAGCAGGGGGACGTCTGACGGTTCGTGTTACGTAGGGAGCCAGTGCATCAATGCTGCTTTTAATAACTTCTGTAAGGATAGTTACTTGGTCGTTTACATTATCTGTCAGTGAAATATTTGATAGAGTACTTTCTTTAGACAAGATAAGCTCGCAGAAAGATTGAGGGTTATAGTGTTTGAAATCGCGAAAAGTTTTTATTACTGGTGGTCGCTTTGTTTTCCTTATATTTAACGTCATCGTGATAAGTTAATGGTCAGCAACATGACACGGGATGACATCGAAGTGAATAATGATGTCTGGTCTGTTAGTTATTATTAAATCCAACAGAGAAGAGGTGTTTTCTGCAATTCGTGTAGGCTTATCTATTATTTGTTCAAATTTATTTTCTTAATCATCTTAGCTAACTTAGCATTAGATTTTGTTAAATCATCATTCAGGTCGCCTAAGATGAAAAGCGGTTTCTGTTTTAAAGACATTTCTCTAAACACCTTTTCAATGTATTCAAAAGATTCAGAGGTAGCATGGGGGTGCCTATAGACAGCGCCAATAATGAAAGAAGGAAGCATGTTGCTTTGTACGGTAACCCAGACATCTTCTACAGCAGTATTGCTAACTGCTGTAGCAGATATCCTGTTTGACTTCAGGGTATCCCGTACATATATACATACTCCTCCTCCTCGCCCTGCATCACATCTATAAACTTTAAAATTTGGAATATGTTTGTATACTCACTGTGTCGTGTTTGTATATATGTTTGTTTGGTGTTTCTCTACGATGCTTGAGGGAGAAGAATACACCAATTAAAACTAAAGTAGGTTCATTGGAGATCAGCTCTGACAAAAATAAAAGGGAGTTCTTCATAGTCCTGTGCCCCACGCCTCAGCTTCTGCCCGAGAGTGCTACTGCCAGACGTGTGACTACAGAGACAAAATAAAATATTGTACTCTACAAATTGTACAGAGAATCTCACTCTTTTACATAGGCGATATGCTACACAGCAATATAAACTAAACATAATCTATATTTCACATGGTGTAACATATCACACAAAAGGCAGTATATATATAATTAATCATATAATTATCACAATATAGGTACGATAATATTGTCATCATATACCGTATATAGCGGCATCACAATATGGCACTCACAACTCACATAAGTATCACAACTCACTTCATTATCACAACTCACTTCATTATCACAACCCACAGAATATTAATGAAAAATACTGTCCATTTCCTGGTGGAGCCATGTTTCACTTATGCATAAAATGTCTATGGTTCTCTCCTCAACTAGCATTTTAATTTCCTCAAAATGTCCGAGGAGAGATTGAGCATTTATATGCTCTATTTTTAGGACATTATGCGATCTGGTCACTGGTAACGCTGACGGCGTTGCCTTGTCAAACATTCTGATCGCGCTTGTACTTGTTTCTGTTTAAGAACACTTTAACATTGTCAGGGAAAGCATCAGAGTCTATAAACAGATCGGGCTTTATGTCCTTTCCCCTTACAGACACTGTGAAGCTGGCGTAGTAGTCATGTGTCATCACTGTCTTATGGGCTTTCACACTTGAAATGTTTTCAAACTTTTCAGATAAGTGTTGTTCAATGTCCTCTTCGTTTGTGTCTGGGTGACAACTGGTTATGTAGAGGTAGACTGTGTTTGGACGATCTGCTCCCTTCAACGGCTTTGGTGTTTGATTTTCTCTGTCTTTTTTCCTCTGGTTTCTTGATATTACTTTGGTGTAACCGTCTTCATCAACATCTTGTGTAGACTTCGTTCGTTCTGCATAGTTGTTAATGATGACTGGTGGCACTGCTAGAGGAGGGGGGGCAGTCGGTAGGGCGAAAGAGAGAGAGAGTGAGAGAGAGAGAGAGAGAGAGAGAGAGAGAGAGAGAGAGAGAGTGAGAGAGAGAGAGAGAGAGGAGAGAGAGAGAGAGAGAGAGAGAGAGAGAGAGAGAGAGAGAGAGAGAGAGAGAGAGAGAGAAAGCGGATCATGGAAATACAAATGAAGACCACAAGAATTTTTCCTTTTTTCACAATTCTACTTAACAAGTGTCCCTGGACATTAAATCAACTCTGTAAAGCTATAGTCAGTTACACGTATTATCTAAGAACTTAAAAGTGTAAACCCAAGGAGTATGTAATAAAGAAAAGTATTTCCCATGAATCTATAATTCATGTCATTAACACTGTATTATAAATTCATATTAATGCAAAATTGAAATATTATTACAGTCTTCAAATACGGCATACCCTTTGCACTCCCCCGAACCACCTTTTTATATTAGAGAGAAGAAGATATACATTGCTACGTGTGAGTTTCGGAACACATTTTCTTTCCAAAAATCTCTAAATATGCAAAGTGTGGTGTTGGTTAGATTTTACAAGACGAGCAGGCGCTGAGACCACGATTTGAAT
>NC_051427.1:12116534-12124034 GCF_015228065.2 Penaeus monodon | reverse complement strand
TGTGTGTGTGTGTGTGTTGTGTGTGTGTGTGTGGTGTGTGTGGTGTGTGTGTGTGTGTTGTTGTGTGTGTGTCGTGTGTGTGTGTGTGTGTGTGTGTCGTTTGTGTGTGGTGTAGTGTATGTGATGTTGTTAGTCTGTGATTTGGTTGGGTTGTTGGTGTGTGGGCGTGTGTGTGTGTTGTGGTCGTTTGTTTAAACAGTTAATTAAGTCCATTTCTTTTACACAATCTTGAATTTGCTAAGAGCGTCCTAAGATAGAAAAATCAGAGGCCCCTTTTCTTAAGGATCCCGTTTTTTCTAAGCCCATCGCAAGGTTCCCGTTTCTTTCTACCGGGTCGCGCAAGTCGAGTCGAAAGAAAATCGCTTGTCTGGCGCAGGTTTTGCGAGCAACAACCCCGCCTTTCCGGGTTCGGTAATGAGTCCAATTAAGAGTGTTGAGAGGGAAGACGAGTCTCCAACACCAGCTCTTTAAACCACGCGCGGAAAATGTATCGATGGATCTCTCTGATGGAAGCTTGTGGGAGAGGAGAGGAGAGAGAGAAGAGAGGAGAGAGAGGAGAGAGGAGAGAGAGAGAGAGAGAGAGAGAGAGAGAGAGAGAGAGAGAGAGAGAGTTAAAGAAAGAGGGGGGGATTAAAGACAGAGAGAGAAAGGGATGAGGCGAATAGGTAAATAGAAGTGTAGACCAAAACACACAAACCGCTCATTGATCTAACAAAAATAAAATGAAAGAATTATTAAATTTAATAATAAAAAGGGAAAAATAATTTAAAAATCTCTCTCTCTCCCTCTCTCTCTCTCTCTCTCTCTCTCTCTCTCTCTATATATATATATATATATATATATATATATATATATATATATATATATATATATATATATATACATACACATATATACATATGTATATATATAAAATCCATTATGTGTTTAGACATCATATAACAACAACCACACAAGCATAACCACATATTTTAATCAAACACGGCAACAAATTAAACACAACAGTCGCTTCATTAAACATCGGATACGACACAGATTATTAATTAAAACTACCCTGCATTATCAGAATTATATTGCAACGCCACCACATTTGAACTGATGACCTCTGAGTCGAAATTATTTTAAATCCAGAAAAGTAAAGGTTGTCGATCCAGAATAGAGTTTATCGTTGTCTGTTGATCAGCTGAAGAGTACGTATGCAAATTCCAATTGCGTACGTGAATATGCGGATTTTTTTTATTCGTCCGTTGAGAGCGTGGGATTAGTAGCTGGGGCTAAAGTCTGTTGCCCTTTTTTTAAAAGTGGTGTTTGCAGAGATGTGCGTTTGGTGCTGAAATGCACAGAATCTATTCTTGTAGATGTAAAGTATCCATGTATGAATATTTTTATATGTCTCTCATTGATCTAACCAGCTGTTTAACTATTTAGCTGTATGTCTATCTATCTATTTTATTGCCTATCTATCCAATTGTCTATCTATTCGCCACCCAACTCAATCCTGCATGAGGTTTGTGAGACCAGATGGGCTTTTGACCAAAACTAGTATGCCCATGGTGAGATGCCAAGATTCGGTTATACACTGACTAGTCCTTGTGTTACTTTCCTACTATGTCTCGGGATGTGCCATCGTCTCGCCTTCATATTTCTGATAACGAGTAATTCACTGCACAGTTGTTATGGACCAACATAACGAATTCGTCATGTAAATTTCCACTGGCTTAGAACGAGACAGAGGAAGTGCAATACCCTCTGTGTTTGGTCTGACGAATTCGTATAATCTCCCTCTTTTGGAAAGGGAGCGTGTTGCAGCCGATTGCTCAATTGTCTTAGAGCAAAAACCCCAGTTAGCTGATGGTACCAACAAGAAGTAAAGCTTGGAATTTTCTTCACACTTTCTACCATCATGGACGAATTATTAGGGATGTCACAGTTTCTCATATCTTCTATCATGAATTATGCATGCTTGTAGACCATAGGAGAGGTTTAAAAAAATAAAGTTTGCTGAATTCAGAAGTTGTGATCTATTAGATAAAGAGGACATTTTAGAAAAGTTTATCATAAAACTTTTTTTTTTTGATAGAATTTGATCGTAGCCTCATACAAACAAGTATATTTACTATACTTTGTACTTACAGGCATACTACACATCTATCAGAGGTAGGCACATATGCGGAGAAAACACCGGCATTGCCCCAGTCGAACAAGTTAAATATATAAGATGTCAAAAGATGGGTTAAGCTGGGCTCCCCTCATGGGCATAGCCCGGGCGAGGCTAAGCTTCACATATCGGACTTATCCTTATCCCCAAAGATGGGTCCAATCAGATTACAAAAGAATACAAGAATATAAGACTTGACATAGTAACTTCCTAGAAATAATTTTAAAAAACTGTCTCTTTCGTAAGGGTCGTATAATATTGTGTTTTAACAAGAACAACTGTTTCCTGCAATTCCATACATAAGGCAGTAACTCATCACGCACTCATTCACCCACTCTCTCTCTCTCTCTCTTTCTCTCTCTCTCTCTCTCTCTCTCTCTCTCTCTCTCTCTCTCTCTCTCTCTCTCTCTCTCTCTCTCTCTCTCTCTCTCACTCACACATTTATAAATCCAGATAATACATTCATATGTAATTTCTTCTTCCTGGTGAACAATATGACAATTTAGTTATGTTGTATAATTGTATATAATACAGTAATTACAAAGAAAAAACTATTTGATATATTTCTTACGTACATTTAAATCTGATAGCTAACGCTCGTATGCTAGTGTACGCACAATCATTCTTAATTTCAGTGTTTTGTAAAAGTCTGGACTGCTGATCCCCGTGCAGGAGTATCGATTAAAGAGAGCTTCTTCTGACTTGATGATCGACTTCATATGCATGTGATACATACATACCTATGCTCTTAGGAGAGTAAAAACTGGTATTTTTCCACTGATGTTAATACTGACGCAGAACTAGATAATGGACTGCACTCTTTTCATATTATTGTCAGAGAGAATATCAATATATTCAGATGGTTTGAAGAAGATGAACTCTATTTTTGAGGTATTGGCAAAAAGACCGAGATTTGCAGGTTTTTTACGGGTCTTGTTGCTTCAGTGAAGATGCTAGAGAAAAGAAAGTGATTGTCGTCATTTATAACTGTTATCTTCACACGCACACGCGCGCGCACACACACACACACACACACACACACACACACACACACACACACACACACACACACACACACACACACACACACACACACACACACACACGTCTTGTAGAATCCAAGGTTACAGATTTTGATTATCGATATTTTATGTAAAGAGAGGATAAACAAGATTGTAGGACAACCAACATAATGTCAAAAACTTGTAGATCTTGTAGAACATCATACTGGCAGCTACTTTCACGTATGGAATACCGTATTTATTCCTTCTCTCAATGAAGTTTGGAGGCTGACACCACATGTTGGGCCAAGTCCTGCCTCCTTTCCTCACTCCTAGATTTTTTCTTTATTTATTTATTTCTTTTTTAGTACGAACAGGACTGCATATAAACTTATAGTTCATACTTTTTCCCATAACTTCTCAACAGTTAATATCTGTCCACTAACAGCCTCAGTTTACTTAATTCATTTAATAATGTTAGATTGTAAGACAATCAACATAATGTCAAAAACAAATCAGTATGTCTGTCTTGAGATCAAGACATATATATATTACACCAGGGAAATTTCTTTGGTTTCAGGTTGCAGTTTGAAGAGATCTATAAGAACTCTGGTACAGTGGCTTAGCAGGGGTAGTGATATTGGTATGACGGCTTGACTCTTTACTGATGAAGAGTACAGTACAGTAAGGGAACACATGAGACGATGTCTATGGGTAAAGCGGTGAGCGCAGGGTCACGTGTCAGGCCGACCCGCCTGAAGGCGAAGGCTGGCCCGACCTCACCACGTCAGGTCAGGCGAGGTCAGATAAAATTGTCATCTACGCCCTCGCTGAGTCGATGGTTCTAAATTGGACTTGGAGCCACTTGGTAAACAGCCATGTGGTCTACTGGGAAAATGACTTACATAAATAGGCTTATGTATGTGCCATAGTGCTCGGCCACCTAATCATGCCTCGCCCTCAATGCACCTTAGATTTGCTTCAAGGGTGACCTAACCTGGCTGGTCATCTTGTTCTTGCGTGCATTGTTCTTGGTGCATCTTCGTGGCTGCTCGTCCTTGTCGTCCTCTTCTTCCTGGTCCTCGGAGTAATCTGTCCATCCTCGAAAGTCTCGCACAGGTCCTTGACTTTGGATTCGTCTAGATTTCCTTGTAGTCCTCGTCCAGGCCTAATTCGGCAGCAGCATCCTTGTCCACACATCCTCACAGATCTCGTCCAGGTTCTTCTCAGCTTCATGCTCATCCACACGTCCTCGTAATCTTCATCTGGATCTACGGGCGTCTGGGCAGTGGCGCCCTTTTCGGCATCTCAGGGTGGCTGATACCTGCGCTGACGAGCTCCTGGAGTTTGACTGGAACTGCGCATCCAAGCAGGCGGTGCCCATCCTCGGCATCCGGGGCGACTGCTACTTGCGCTGGCGAGTTCCTGGTCCTTCGCTGGATCTACTTGCATCTCGGCAGGCGGCGCCTGTCCACTACATTATGGGACGGCTTAACATCTGCTCTGACGAACATCCTTGTCCGCGGCCCTATGCCGATCTTCCGGTGACATCCTTCCCACAGCATCCTAAGGTGACCGGTTCTGCAGCAGGGTCTTTCTTCGGCGCCATGTATGTTATTGCCGGTCCAACTGCTGTATATAGTCGGGGAACCAGATCATACACTTAAAGGCCAGATAGTAAGAGAAAAGGAAAGGCAACAGAGAAGAGGGGGTGTTAAGTACCACTAGCCGGTTATTTATATAATTTGCAGTTTTTAATGTTCGTTTTTAATTTATTTTCGTTTTTTCGTTTTGTGTTATATTTTCACAAAGATAAAGAAGAAAATAGGAGAGGGAGACATCAGTAGCGATCTGCATGGACCTGGCTTGAACTACCAACCTTCTCTGATAGATATGAGAGTAGATAAGGGAAATGACAACGACAATTCGCAAGTAATTACTTGAACCAGTTGTCGTCACACAGAGAAGAAATAAATGTAATTTGTACATCATGTACGAGTCATTCCTTATACTGACAAAATCGCGGGCTAAAGAGATACATCATAGATCTTTACGCCGGCAACTTACAACAGCAACAAATCCTATTAATGATAAGGTTTCAGTGTCTTTTGTTCTGCGTGGATGAGTAAATGAGTGAGTAAGTGTGAGTGTGTGTGTCCGTGTGAGTGACAGCGAGCGTGAAAGAGAGTGAAAGTGACCTTACACAGAAAATGTATCACAAACATGAAGAGTGACATTCACTATAACAAAACTGAGATAAATTAGCAATTCTAGCTATAAAATTATTTCAACTACCACATTGAATTCAACATTTAATGTACGCATTAATGAATGGTGACGTGAAAAAATATTCGCAAGCTTTTTAACAAGCAAATATTCTCGGGGTCAGAAAATCTGAACTGCCGAGGTAGCCATGTCTAACTATGCATGTTAGACTTAATTGATCCTATATCCAAAATGCCGTAAATTGAAGCAAACCGAGCCAGGAAAATCTCTAAGTAACCTGCCCTCTTCTGCATATCTGTGATGGGCGATCATGACATTCCCTACGGGTATCTATGAATCACACGATCCCTTGGGAATTGCCCAGAACATGCAAGCGACTTTAAGAGGGTGAGAAGGGTGTGATTAATAAGTGAATAATTATTTTAACTTAAACCCTAGTCCTTCATTAATTAACGAACATAACCGAGGGTCACACCGACTCAAAGTTGCTGATCGAATGAATAACTTCGGTTTTACCTGTACCTACTTTCGAACGTCAGAGCGATTTTACATAAAATCACGTTACCAGCTCCGTTCTATCGCCGATAGAACGTGTCACCAATGAGCAATGTAACGGTGCTACGGTTAATCCCCAAGGTGGCAACAAAACAACAACACAATTGCGGGAAAAACGAGTGGTCATCTCTTGACCCTTTCCACTTCCCAACCGACCATAAGGGAGAAAGAGAACGCTAGGTGAGGTCGAGATAGGAAAAACAAGCAGTCATCTATTGACCCTTTCCACAGCCCAACCGACCCAAGCGAAAGAGAAAGTGCGGTCAGGTTGGGGCGGGGGGAGAAACGAGATAAAATGAAATGATATTTGTAATAAGATAAAATCACGAACGTGTTAAATTCGTTGCAGTCGAAACAATAAAAATCTTTAAAAACGAGAGACATCATTTAACTACCTAACTAACGAACGATATTCATGTTTGTTGACCACATACCGCGATCACACGGTAATGCGATCTGAAGGTAAAAGAATAGTCCGAGTCCGTTCCCTGAGCCCGAGCACCTTCCCCCTTTTCGCCCGCAGGAGCTGACGCCGCCTCCGCCACGCCTACCGTGACAAGATCTATTTAAAACTACGTGTCTGTTCTTCAATAAAACTGAGAATCAGACACTGAGTTTTCCTCTGGACCTGCTAGATAATATAGTGATTTTTCTAGTATAATTCAAATTAGAGACGATTTGGTTGCATTTTGGATCTAATAGCTGTTAGGATGATACCTCTATTTTTTGGTGTTGTCAATACTTTTTTAATGGGAACTTACAACCTTCTGTCCCTTTCTCTATTTCGTTTCATTTGTAGGCTCCATTGCAAGAAAAAAAAAAAAAATGCTAAGGTCTTCCTCTTTTTGGTTGAAAATTATCAGGGCAAACGCCTTTCCCGTTCTGCATCGACTTTTAAAAGACTTAACCGTTCATCTTCTCTGAAATTCCCAGGGTTGATATCAAGTCCGCAGTCGATTAACATTTCTACCAGTGTTTGTGAGTCTTTGGATGGGAATTGACGAGTAGATTCTGAAAGAGGATTTTCCATTTGCCACGCCGTTCTTGTTGGAAGGCTGCTTTTAGCTCTGATTTATATGTTTTCCGGCCGTTTATCTCATTGACAGTTTACGAGAGGTGTTTGTTGGCGCATATGCGCGCTGTCGTCTCTATTTTACTCTCTGTGTCTGTGAATATAAATAAACACACACACACACACACACATATATATATATACATATATATATATATATATATATATATATATATATATATATATATATATATATATATATATATATATATATATATATATATATATATATATATATATATATATGTGTGTGTGTGTGTGTGTGTGTGTGTATGTCTATGTGTAATATATATATATATATATATATATATATATATATATATATATATAAAACACTCCCCTTCTTTTTCTTCTGTTTATACTTGCCCTCTCCGCTCTACATTATATTGACCATCGTATTATCTACTGTGTCAAAAAAGTTTCTTCTCCGAACTTGATAGACATAGGCATAACATTCTGGAAGCTTTCTGTGTTTCAAGAATGAGTGA
>NC_051427.1:12081534-12096534 GCF_015228065.2 Penaeus monodon | reverse complement strand
AAGTTGATTGATTGAAAGAATGACAGCTTGAGATGAAACGATGCTGACCGTTTTTTTCTTTTTTTCTATTTAAAAGACTGACAGCTTGAGGTTATACGATGTTAACTGAAAGAATGACAGGTATAGATGAAACAATGTTGACCAAAAGACTGTTAGTAGTATGGTAAAAATAGGCCTTATAATAATTAAACCCGGAAAATATTATATCAATGAACTTTGTATCAAAAGGAGTGTAGTTTTATGTAGATTAGAATATAAAAAATCCTCTCAAAGTGCGTTTGGGGGGAAAATGTGCAGCTATTTAAGTAACAAGGGGTATTCTGTCAAACAGTAAAACCAAAGTGAGATTCATTATAACTATCAAATTCTTTAGTTTTTTAAGGCAAAACATTGCAAATATGAGATCTAATTGAATTTATTGAAGTTTTGGAAAGTTTTGATATTTCTTAATGACGTCATTGATGATGAAAGCAAAAGCTTTTTTTTTTTTTTTTTTTTGAAACAACAACAACAACAACAAGAATAAAAACACGAAATTTATGTCATAATAGTATTTGAACATATTGGTTTGTCTGCATAGATAAATAGTGATGGAATAACTATCATATCATGATAAACCTAAATATCAACAAACAAATTGCACTGGAATCTTCGGACAGGCTTAAATAAATAATAATAAAAAAAAAACATTGACTAAAATATTGAAAAAAAGATGGAATTACTTAAAAAAAAAAAAAAAAAGTTCACAAGCTTAGACTTAAACTCGATAGGCTAAGAATCAGATGAAATAACTAAACGAGAGAGGCAGTAGTGTTGAAAAAAAAATGATCGGATTTATTTAAGTCAAAGGCTAAGCTAGACTGAACTTAATAACGATTGGGAAACAGATTCTAAGTTAGAATCACCAAAGACTGAAGGACAAAGCTTCAAGAGGGGAAGTTGTTATCAGAAATTTGCTCAAGAAAGTGCGAATTCGTTTTTTTTTTTCAGAATAAGAGGGGAAGGGGGTAGGGGAGATGAAACTGAAGAGGGGGGGGGCGGAGGGAGAAGGAGGTCGTGGAGAAAGGTTGGAGGAGTTAGAAAAAGTAAGGGAAGGTGAATTTATGGGGGGGGGGGTAGAGACAGTTGGGGGAGGGAAGGAAAGGTGGAATTTATGGGGGGGGGGTAGAGAACAATTTCGATTTCGGTTCGTTTCTCGTTCGTGGAGAGGAGAGGATTTTGGTAGCGTAAGGAGGAGGGGTTTGGGGGTGGTAAGAAACATTTTCGGGGGAGGGGGGAGGATGGTAGCGTAAGGGAGGGGGTGGGGGTGGGGGGTAGAGAACAATTTCGGGGAGGGGGAGGATTTGGTAGCGTAAGGAGGAGGGGGTGGGGTGGGGGGTAGAGAACAATTTTCGGGGAGGGAGATTTGGTAGGTAAGGCGGGGGGTGGGGGTGGGGGGTAGAGAACAATTTCGGGGAGGGGGAGGATTTGGTAGCGTAAGGAGGGGGGGCGGAGGGTGTAGTGAAATGAAACCTAAAAGATGGGGGTGGGGAGTAGAGGGGATCAGGCCATAGGACAGTCGAGCGAAGGTGAAACGGGTGGAGAGAGAAAAGAGAGAGGGAAGAAAAAGGACAGGTGAGAAAAAGGGAAGTGGGAGAAGAGAATGAGAAGAAGTGATGGAGATGGAGTATAGGGGAAAAATGTAGAGAGGAAGAGGAGAGAGGGAGAGAGAAGGCGATAAGACTGGAATGGAAAAAGGGGTGCTTAGAATGTGGAAGAAGAAAAAAGATGACATAATCTTGGGGGGTGAAAGTTCGACAGGGGGGAAGGGGAGAAAGGGAGAGGGGGAGACGAGATTTAAAGGAAGGGAGGAAGGGTTAGGGAGGGGGAGGGGGGGTTGCTAACTGCACTGTCAAGGCTGATGGAAAGTTAATCCTGGATTTATGAAAGGGATTATGCGGTAGGCGAACGTAGGATTTTATCACAGATAAATGGAAGGATAAAGGGAGAGAGAGAGAAAGAGAAGGGTTTAGAAAGAGGGGAAGAGCGAGGCAGAGCGAAAGAGAATGATTGAGGAAAAAGTGGAAGGGAAAAGTAGAGAAGGAGAAAGGCAGAAAAAAATTTAGAAAGATAGGAAAAGAGAGACAGAGAGGAAGATGAAGAGTGAGAAAAAGTGGAAAGGAAAAGTGGAGATGGAGAAAAAGAGACAGAGCGAAAGAGAGTTGTTTAGAAAGAGTGGAGCGAGATAGGGAGGAGAAAAATTGAGAAAGGGAGGAAGAGAGAAGAAAGAGGAGAAGGTGAAAGAAAAAGACAGAAGGGAAGAGAGGGAAAGAGGGGCAGAGAGACAGATAACTATTAAGGGAGAGAGGAGGAGAGAAACTAAGAGAAAAGAATGAAAGAGAAAAGTGGAGAAAGAGGGAGAAAAAAAAGAAAGATTAAGATAAACAGGAAGAGAGAAATGAAGGAGAGAAAGCGACAGAGAGAATAGAATGATTGAGAAAGAGGAAAATGGAGAAATCGAAAGAGATCGAGAGAAATGGAGAGAGGGATATATGAGAATATATGACAAATGAATAAAAAAAATAATGATTGATAGATGAATAACTAAACAACTGAGAAACTGAATGCATGAATAAATACAAAAATAGATGAACAAACAATTCAATGAATCAATAAATAGACAAATATAATGTATGAATTAATAAATTAATAAATGTAATATATAAATTGATAAATGTAATATATAAATTAATAAATTGATGAATAAGTTTGCAACCTCTCTTTTTTTCCTCTTCCATTTCCTCCTCCACGAAAATCATTGGCTAAGGAATGGGAAGAATAGCAATAAACACAAACCTTCTCTCTAATATGACGTTACCTGCAGAATCTTGAACGAAAAGTTGAACTCATTAATATGATTTCCTCAGGAACGCCGATGAAGACGAAATAAATTTATTCCTGATGATGAAAAAAAAAGGAAAGAAGAAAAAAATATATATATTATTATTTTTTAAATTATTATTATTTTTTTTTTAAGGAATCGATTTATTGGTATTCTAACGTCTTTTTTTAAAGGAGATCGATATATTAGTATTACAATTATAATGATGACAGTGATGTTAATCATACTGTTCATCATGATGATAATTATAAAATTATCAATGATAATTATGAATGGCAACAATAATAATATTCAGTGTGATTATATTCCTATAGTTATTTATACATATATAGCTCTTTCTCTCTCTCTCTCTCTCTCTCTCTCTCTCTCTCTCTCTCTCTCTCTCTCTTACTCTCTCTCTCTCTTACTCTCTCTCTCTCATTACTCTCTCTCTCTCTCTTACTCTCTCTCTCTCTCTCTTACTCTCTCTTTCTCTTACTCTCTCTCTCTCTCTTTCTCTTACTCCCTCTCTCTCTTTCTCTCTTACTCTCTCTCTCTATCTCTCTCTCTCTCTCTCCCCTATTTCCCTCCTCCCCTCCCTCCCTCCCTCTTTCCCTCTCTCCCTCTCTTCCTCCCCCCTCCCTCTCTCACTCCCTCTTCCTCTCCCTCTCTCTGTCTGTGTCTGTCTCTAACCTAACCTACCTACCTATCTATTCATCTATGTATCTATCTGTCTGACAATAATGACAATAATGATGATGATGATAAAAAATAAAATAATAACATTAATAATAATAATAATAATAATAATAATAATAATAATAATAATAATAATAACAACAATGATAATAATGGTAATACTAACAACAACAACAACAATAATAATAATGATGATAATGATGATGATGATGATGATGATGATGATGATGATGATGATGATGATGATGATGATGATGATGATAACAGTAATAACAATTATAATAATAAGTGACAATAACAATAGCAATAACAATAATGATATGAATGATAATAACAATGATAGCACTAATGATAATAATGAAGACAAATTTAACCAGTACCTAAACTTGATTCCTTTACGAAACTAATTAACTGCTAAACGATCACGTGCACTGAATTAGCCAGTCCATCTAAATCATCTACACACTTATGAAGGATTAATTCGACACGACATGAAGAGCTCTCGTTGTTAAATGATTGCTGGTGTTCATTTCAGGTCAAGATGTGCTCAAGTCCCCCTGGCTTTTAGTGTACTTAAAAGGCTGAGCGAAAGGTCTGTGAAGTCGCTGGGAGATTCTGTGTTCGAGGAAGGGAGGAAGGGAGAAGAGGGAGAGAGAGAGAGAGAGAGAGAGAGGAGAGAGAGAGAGAGAGAGAGAGAGAGAGAGAGAGATAGGAGGTGGATAGGGGAAAGGGAGGGTTGTGTGTGTATGTTAGGTGGGGTGTTGTCAATATGTGTAGATATGTGTGTGAGTGAAGAATGTTTGTGTGTATATGTGTGTACAGCTTTGTTTCTGTGTGTAGTGTGTAGTGTGTGTGTGTGTATGTGTGTGTGTGTGTGTGTGTGTGTGTGTGGTGTGTGTGTGTGTGTGTGTGTGTGTGTGTGTGTGTGTGTGTTGTGTGGTGTGTGTGTGCGTGCGTGCGTGCGTGTATGTGTGTGTAAGGGTGGGTGGGGGGGAGCATCATTATCATTACTCATTACTTATCACCCACACGAAAACATACAGTCACCACAGTCTTCACTACCCACACTACACGTCTCTCTAGCCCCACTACAGTCATCACTACCCTTACCATTACACTAATCACAATCACCCTCACGACGAACACCACACAGATCCCATAATGTAATTTTAGTAATCCGCTTAAAGGGAATTTGAGAAAATCTCTTTTATTTCTGTATCGCTTTCTTACCAGCCTCCCTTCTCCTGCTTTATACACAAATTACGAAATAACGAAAGTTTAACAAATAAATAAATAAAATAGATAAAATAAAAATGGATAAATAAATGAAATAAGCAGACAAATAAGGATAATAACTAAGCCTCTATCTCCATAAAAACCACATACTTTATCCTTTCAGGTTGCTTCTCAACACAGGACGATGAAAACATGCTGTCGCCGTTCAACGATAATAATAAAAAGCCGAACTGAAACTTAAAAAGATGTATATCTGCGTGTTCAGTGGTAACAGGGTTGCTTCACCTTATAAAAGAGAGAAGGGTATATCGTTCGCTTTTATCCGACGTTGCAATAACGTGTGTCAACTTAGCCTAAGTCGGCATTCTTAGAATTTGGACTCTAAAGTACTCGTCTGTTTAAAGCCATATCTGTCTTCTACTCACTGTTTGTAACTATATTACGGCGAAATGGGTAGACGCTGTGTATTGTCTGTCGAATTAGCGCTTGGAAACACTTTTTGGCTCTCAAGTCTGTTTGTATCGTATTCCTATTTTCTTGTATCTCTGCGTTAAGTAAACATTGGCTTCCGTGGCTCGAATCAGCACGTCTAAACAAAGCCTCTACATACGATTCGTGATCGAAACGAATTCGGAACATGTTTTGAACGTGTTTTCTAGTTCGCCCTGATTTTCCTGTTTCTGTGAGCGGGCAATTCTTGCTGATGAATCATTTCGTCCTGTTTTATCAGGATTATTTTTGCGTAGAAGAGGGACTCGTCGGGTTTTATGGGGAATTTATGGGTTTGGTACAGATATTTTTTTCGCTGTTAAAGTGCCTTCATTTGGCAACCATTTATACTGTTGCCCAAGTACACAAGTAGACTTTGGAACTCCCTTTATCATTGTTTTTTTGTTTGTTTGTCTGTTTCTAGGCATAGAGATTGGAAATGGACTGAGTTATAACTGATCTGATATAATATTTGCTTAGCAGAAAAGGAATTAATGAGAATACTGCGGCTACCCCTGACAAGTACAAAATGCTGTAGACATGAATTAATCATTAAGTAAAATAATTACGTTATTCTAGCCTTGAGTAAAGATGAACCCTATTTATTTAATATTTTTTATGACGCTGGAGCAGATAACCCAAACCTCAAAAGAGAAGTACCCGAAAGAAGTGACATCGGTTATCGTCGGCTGAGGACATTCGGGCATATACTTGTAGATATGAAATAAAAACGTATTTACATTGTGTATATGCGTATATATATATATATATATATATATATATATATATATATATATATATATATGGTGTGTGTGTGTGTGTGTGTGTGTTGTGTGTGTGGTGTGTGGTGGTTGTGGTGTGTTTGTGTGTGTGTGTGTGTGTGTGTGTATTTATCTACATATATGTATATATATTTATAAGATATATGTGTGTGTGTGTGTGTGTGTGTGTGTGTGTGTGTGTGTGTGTGTGTGTGTGTGTGGTTGTGTGTGTGTGTGTGTGTGTATGTGTGTGTTCATATTTAATTACTAGAAAACAAACAAAAAATATATGGAATTAGTACCGAATCAACCAGTATAGTAGCATGAATTAGATATAAAATGTTCGCGTAAAGTCAACTCCGTTTTCTGTTGACCACCTGCCAGGATAACAACATTCCTTATTCACATTAGTTCTAAAGTGCTTGTCCGCTGTTGCCGCCCCCCAGTTTTCGGTTAAAGACAAATATTTGCATTAGATATCAGGTAACTATACGGATGTTGGACGAATAATAACACTGAATAAGTTAAAACTAGCAACCAGGAAATGACCATTGAAAAGCATCAAACCAAACCGTATTATAGGTGTTATGTAAATCATTCTCATCCTGTTTTTGAATAGTAGGATTTAGCCTACAGTTTCTTATTTCTCCTTTCTTCATTCCTTTTTTTTCTTATTTTGTTTCTCCCTCAAGGGCCATATTTCCCACTATTTCATTTCCCTAGATTACACCTTCGTAGCTCTAATTGTAGTTGAAAGGTCACTTGGGAAGGTGGGTCGAAATGTTCAAATCATTGTATTTTCTGTATTGATAAATCATGCCATATATCGCAACTCTTAATCTATTCAAGCAAATCAGGAAATAGCTCTATTATGCCCGTAGAGTTCCCCAGAATAGCAGAACTTTTTGACGCTCAGAAAAACGATAGTTACGCTGCCCGCCGGTAGAAATGGTAATGGTAATTACATTCAACATGATGGCAGAGAGTTACAGCAGCGAGGAGGAAAACACAATAATTTGAAAACTTCGACACACCTTCTCGGGTGACCTTTGAAAATGCTTCTAGATTAGCTCAATTCTCTCTCTCTCTCTCTCTCTTTTCTCTCTCGTCTCCTCGCGTCTCTGATCCTCTCTCTCTTCTCTCTCCTTCCTCATCCTCTCTTCTCTCTCTCTCTCTCTCTCTCTCTCTCGGGTGACCTTTGAAAATGCTTCTAGATTAGCTCAATTATCTCTCTCCCTCTCTCTCTCTCTCTCTCTCAGTAATCTCAATCTCTCTCTCGAACCTCTCTCCCATCCATCCTCTCATCTCTCTCTCTCGTCTCTCTCTCTCTCCTCTCTCCTCATCTCTCCCTCTCTCTCCTCTTTTCTTTCTCTCTCTCTTCGTCTCTCTCTCTCTCCTCTCTGCATTCTCTCGGATCTCTCTCTCTCTCTCTCGGGGAGGCTCACAGCGCCACAGACACTGACCTGTGCTAACTCCGCTCGCCATCCTTGCCCCCTCCCCTCCTTTCCCTAAATAAAGTTGAAATGACACCCCTGTTTCAGTGTCAAGAACAAAAATGATTTGAGAACCTGCCATATATATATATATATATTATATATAAATATATATATATATCTATATATATATATATGTAATATAATATATACATATATATCTATATATAATATGTATATATATAATATACATATATAGTATATATTATATATATATATTATATATATAATATATATATATATATATATATATCAATGAACGGTTTTCCTGTTTTCTTGATTTGGGACACGTATAAAATGTATATTTTTTTCCCATTATTAAGCATGCTGATTATGAAGTAACAATTATACGGTATTTTCAAGGGAAAGAATTCTGCTTAGTCATCACAGAGCTGCTGCCTAATGTTCCCAGACCTGGCCCCTTACAAGTGTAGTGGTACGTCTGGGCTCTAAAGAAGTTGTTCATTATAATGGGATGGACACAGTATATTTGCATTTTTTTATAGATAAATATCCATTCATTCTTATACAACTACCTACCTCAGTTTCAACGATATAGGATATGTGAGTCGGTCTCTTCTGTGTGTGTTTTTGGGTGGGGCTCTATCCCCCCCCTTCTCTCTCTCTCTCTCTCTCTCTCTCTCTCTCTCTCTCTCCCTCTCTCTCTCTCTCTCTCTCTCGCTCTCTCTCTCTCTCTCTCTCTCTCTCCTCTCTCTCTCTCTCCCTCCCTCCCCCTCTCTCTCTCTCTCTCTCTCTCTCTCTCTCTCTCTCTCCTTCTCTCTCTCTCTCTCTGTGTGTGTGTGTGTGTGTGTGTGTGTGTGTGTGTGTGTGTGTGTGTGTGTGTGTGTGTGTGTGTGTGTGGCTTTATCTCTCTCTCTCCTCTCTCTCTCTCTCTCTCTCTCTCTCTCTCTCTCTCTCTCTCTCTCTCTCTCTCTCTCTCTCACAGTATCTATCTATCTATCTCTATTTCCCCACCCCACCTTTCTCGCTCTAAACTTCACAGAACATATTTTCAAAATATTTTTTTCTAGTGTCTTCAAATGTTGGTGTGTATATATAAGCTCCCTTTTGATATACGAATACCGTACGAATCACACACGTCAGGGAAAATTCTCACGATCACTTCCTTTACACAAGCTGTCGTCGCGATACTGTATAAGCAATATAAAGTTTCTCTTTGCGCATCTGATGTAGAGAATTCGTCCAACTTCCCATCGTTCACATCTTAACACTAACTTGTGACTTTTTAAAACGTTCAAAAGTTTCGTCGTTTTATTTACTCGTAGACTTAAACCAACTTTGGAGATTCCCAACCTTCACATCTGGGAGGAGCCCTGGAACTCTTTTTTCACGTCTCAGGAAACCCTTTCCAATAGATGGATAGATTGATCGATAGACGGCGAGAGGGCGAAAGGGAGGGAGATAAGGAGCGATGGAGAGGGGGCGGGAGAGAAGGAGGGAGAGAGAAGAGGAGAGGAGAGGAGAGAGACAGTGACAGAGATAGACACAGAGACAGAGAAAGACACAGACAGAGATTGGCAGAAAATTACTATATTGCATATACTACTGTATTATATACATTATACAAATGTATAACAGTACTACCAATATTAACCAAGGCCCGTTGAAGATACTATCTCAGATTATGATACTGAATGTTAACCTCCCAACGATGTTTGTCTGTGGTAATTGGCTGTCTGACTTTTGGATGATATGGTCGTTAAAATATAAACTTTCTTATAAAATTTATTATATTTTATTACTTATTGACAAATTTCTGCCGCGTCAGCATCATTAGAGGTGTATTCAAAATACAGCGATAGGGTGGAGGTAAGCCATTTTTTCTGTTTCACAAGGCGATGTTTGTGGGTTTCCAGAACGGTTAATGGTGAAAACAAACAGATATGTCAGACATCAAAGGTCTCACATCATTATGATATGGTATTGCGGCGAAATGGATAAAAATGAGTTAACGATTAGGATAAGTGGACAAGAGAAGGGGATGGGGAAGAGAAGGAAAAGGAAAGAGAAAGAAGCAAAGATTGCAAAATTAGTTGAGGCAAGGGGGATCCTCTGCCTCCGTCTCCCCCCCCCCCCCACGCAACAACGAACAAGGAATTGAGGATTATTAAGATAAGCACAGAAAAACAAAACATCGGAATTTGTGTACGTATGTGCTGCATTTATAAGAAATACGATTATGAAAGCGTAGTACATACAAAAACTAACGATAGCTTAAATATATATACATATAAATATATATGCACATTTATATAAATACATACATAGGCCTATGTGTAGAGTAAATGAGTCTGTCTGTTTTCCTTTCAGCCACTGGTACCATTCTTACTAGTGTGACAGACACCGCATTACTTACATCTTTTTCAGGCTTCTGGCATATTTACACTCACCGTTTAGTCGGCGTTCGACCTGTTCTCTGTTGGCATTCTGCAACACTATTCCAAGCAGTGTTTACAGTGTGAGAGGCGTAGGGCACTATTACGTTCCTTGAGTATGTGACACGCGAGATAGCACGGACCTTCCAAACTTACAAAGTCGTAAAACCGCTACAAGGTGGTTCAGCTCGCAAGTTTTGAGCATCCGGCCACAGTTTCATAAGGAGATTTAGTTCAATTCGCCGTCTCAACTGATTCACGAAGCGCTTTCCCTGGTTCAAGACTTCGAAGCGTGGAATGATTTTTTCTTTTCTTTTCTTTTTACAGTTATATATAGTTGTGGCCGCATGCTCAGTCGCTACAGGAAACATGGTAAAATTGTATTATTGTTGTTTCAATATATTTTATCCGACGAAATAACTACTGGTATGTTTGTGTTCTTCTGTAGAGGATAGTTGTAAAGAAAAAAAGCTTTGTAGCAAACAGCCAGAAAGCCAAACATAGCATGGGTATGTTGCATAAATTTTTTCATTGATCAACCCCAGAGTCTGATTGATTTCATGTATTGATTTACTTATAAATACAGCTCTTTTGTTTACTAGAATCACAAATACATAATTACCCTTTATTTACAACTTTACATGGTATTTGAATCAAATCGAAATATTAGTTAGGAGTTGACTGTCAACTCTGCCTCTCAAAAGGCGAAATAGCACGTGTATCCCAAAATGCAGTAAAACTAACCCGTTTGCTACGGAACAGTTGAAAATTCCGGTTGCTCGAGATAGCAGATAAACCTCTACAGATATGTTACCTGGTCTAGCATTTCATGCCATAAATAAAATGCAGATACCCGTTAAGACCATGTTTTCTGAGACTTGTGTGCATCATCAGAAATGTGGATCAGTGTAACAGCTACAGTGACCTTTTCTTCTTCTATGTAAGGGAATTAGAAATTCTATTTTTCATTCGCATCGCATCACTCAACTGATGCCCCCCCCCCCCTCCTCCTCTCTCTCTCCTCTCTCTCTCTCTCTCTCTCTCTCTCTCTCTCTCTCTCTCTCTCTCTCTCTCTCTCTCTCTTCTGTAAGCATGATATCACCTTCTTTCGTAATTACATTAGTAAAGCCAAAACTGATTCCCCTTATTCATAAAAGGGCATCGAAACACCGGTATATTTCTTAAATATCTGGTATTCCAGGCTGTAGAAGAAAGTGTGGGTTCGGGATGGGAAGGGACTCCTTTCAGGCACCAATTTACTATTACTTTGCAGCTTGGCTCACTTATATGATGGAATACCTTTTAACAGTGTACAGATTCGTATTCTATCTTTCACTTAGTCATTTAGCATTATGCCCATTCGACAGGTTTTGCACGATAATGTTCGTTTGTTGTTGTTTTGTATATTGTTTTATGTTTTTTTATTCACTTGTTTACGTATTTTTTATATTTTCATACAGTCCTTAAATTATTTACAGTGTTTCGAATCAGATCCACTCCCTGCTTCATTCACGCGAAACCCACTGTGACGCTATAAGTTTTACCAGCGGTGTATAGCGCAGTACGATTTTTCTTTCTTAATTACTTTCACTGCTTTCCAATTAGCTTGACACGTTCTGCTTCATATCTGTACCCTCGTCCTAGCATTGGAAATTCTGTGTGTGAAGTTCTGTAGGCGTTATATGGTTCTCATCATTTTTAATTACCTAGCTTTGCTCCCAATCAACCAGAGGTGTCCTTTTTGATCTCCGTGAACCTGCCGTGTATGAAGCTCCACGTCAGAATTATTAAATGTTAATTTTCGCGCAGGCTGTCTATGCAGTGAGCATGTGCCTATAACTCATGGCTGAGATATTTTAAAACAAAAAAGCTTTCGGTCATACCTCCATCCTTTCGTTCAAAACTTTCGTTGTTAAAACAAAAGAAAAATGTTGGCTTGTATCCCATTCGTTGGTGTTTGCAACCTCTTTCCCTAAGTATGAATATATATATTTTTTTTTCAATGGGGAAAAATTTGGTTTTATCCCTTACAATTATATCGTCATTCCTTTTCCCTTAAAGCTTCGTAGTAAAAATATTTTTGAAAAATCGTATAAGTGGATTGAACTTTTATCCCTGGAGTTTAGTAAAAAAAAAAAAATGAATAAGGAGAGAGAGATAAAGAATTGATTTGAGGACCTTATGTCAATAGTTCCCTTTTCCCCCGTGGATTCGCAATTTAACAGAGATCTCTGTTTAAGAAAAAAAAGAGGTCAAAGCCCCGGTTATACATTCATATTCCCGACATTTTCCCCTAAGGTTTCGTAGCTCAATAAGTCATTGTTAACCTTAAAGCGGAAAGACTGAGATTCATCCCTAATCTTAATATTTCCTGACTTTTTCCCCCTTGAGGTTTAGTAGTGGAAGGTCGCTTGTATTATGAAGGATCTGGTGGGAAATGTAGTATCTTATTCCAGGGGAGGTTATGGTGATGCCGGGGAGATGTCTATAATAAGGCGCGGTTTTGTTGGATTAGCATTAGCTTGCTTTTGTTTGTATTATTACCATGTTTATTATTCCTACCGAGGTCATTGTTATTTTCTTTATTGTTATTATTGTTCTCACCATTATTATTATTATTATTATTATTATTATTATTATTATTATTATTATTATTGTATTATTGTTGTTATTATAAGTATCATTGCTATTATTATTATTATCATTGTTATTATTGTTATTGTCATTATTATTCATTGTTATTCTTATTCTATTATTATTATCAGTAGCAGCAGTAATAGTAGTAGTATCATTGTTATTATTATTATTTCTATCATTGCTATTATTATTAGCATCATTATTATAACTATTATCATTTTCTTCCCTGAATCCTTTCCTTACTACTTTCTTCTCCTTCCATTCCATGCTCTTTCCCTTCCTTCAATTTACATTTTTTTACCTCCTCCCGTTTAATTTTTACCCTTTTTGTGTCCCTTTCCCTCCTCCCTCGCTCCCTTTCTCCTGCTTTTTCTCCCTCTGTTTCTCCTCTTTCTCCTGCTTTTTATCCCTCCGTTTCTCCTCTTTCTCCCCCGGTAACCTATTTTTTAATAGAAAAAAAAATCAACGATATTGTTTCTAATAGCATACACTGCTGTTAGTGAAAATAGTAATGTATGAAAGACATAATTATAGACTGATAAAAACTAAAATTTTAAGTATGCAAATACTATAACAGAGTTAAGTATTTTTAATTATCTATCTTGACACATCCTTGCCAGCCGTACGACTATGCCCCGTGCAAAGCATGGTATCTTTTTGTTGATTTCATCCAGTATAGTTATTTATAACTTTCTTTTATAATGATATTTGTGGATGGTATTACCATAATTGTTCTCTAGGCCTCTCTTTGTCCACATGGACGTAAATAATGTGTGTTGTGAGCTCCGTGTCTTCGGCGTATTAGAGTGTGTGGGTGTTTGCCTTCCTTGATCAAATGAGCGTTTGTTTGGATAATTGTTTGTTGTAATATATATTTCTAATTTCTATAATAAAATCATACCTAACTTGTGATAATAATCACCGTTTAAACAATCGAGTGATATACTTCCTAGTAATTATACTACTTTTTTTTTTTGTCATCATTTTTCCCTCTTCAACTGGGCGAAACCAACTCTCTCGTTGGCACTCATGGCAGGGATTTTCATCTCGGTTCCCTTCACAGCTGGGAAAGTATCCCGCTCTGTGACCCCCCCCCCCCTAACGGAAGCCGCCTTGACGCGGTGGGGGAGCTTGAGGTCCCAATGATCTGGTGAGCCGGAAAAGAGGGCTACCCATACCAGTGAGGGATGAGACAAAATGGCTTCCTGGTGCACCAAGGCCTATGAGAGGGGATGTTGCCCCTGGTTCATTCCATCTTGGACCAGGAAGAACTCTCCCACGTGTGTTTGCCGTGCGTGGCACGGCAAACCATATCTTCTTTCCCATCCTCTCTTCCTCTGTCTCTCCTTATCTTCTTTCTCATCCTCTCTTCCTCTGTCTCTCCTTATCTTCTTTCCCATCCTCTTTTCCTCCCTCTCCTTATCTTCTTTTACACCTTCTCTTCCTCTCTCTACTTCTTTCCCTCCTTCCCTCCCTCCTTTTTCTCCCATCCTTCCACCTTCCCTCCCACGTTTCTCCCTCGTTCTTACCCACCCATTAAGGTCATGTAAACCTCACTGTTTCTCCCAGAGTGCTGTAAACTCCAAACGTTAATGCCGGCCAGTATTATGTTTGCAGACCTTCCTTTTCGCTGTAAAACCATATATTTTTCTCCAGTTTCGGAGCAACGATTTGGGGTCGAGCTCGAGGCTGAGATCTTCGTATTGTGTGTCTTCTGTGTCTTTGCCAAGCGCCTTTTCCCTCTTTGTGAAATCAAGGAAGATTGCGGAATGGGGAGCTTTTTGTATTTGGGGATTCCTGTCATTTTAGGGTTGTCTTTAATATATTTGCTGTTGTCTTTCTGTTTTTGTGATTGTTAGTACCAATTTTTTTTTTCTTTGTCTTCTTGTAATATTATTCTTTATCTATAATGTGTGTTAGTGTTTATATTCTTATTTGTACTAATATTACCCTCAGTATCACTAGGATCGTAGCTTCACCATCATAATCATCATTAACTATATTAGTATCATTATCATGTACATTATTGTTATTAAACTGTTAGTGTATTTCCTCATTATCAAAGCAACTATAGCAATTTTATAGTCATAATCACTGCATCATTATTGCGCAATACGCTAATTTCTGTAGCAACAGTAGTAGAAATAGGAACAGCATCTACCATCATCACCATCTTCGCTACCATCACCTAGGACAGGTATTGGTGTTACTGGTATAGCAACTTCCAATTCGATAGTTTCTACTCATATCGATGTCTTTTTTAGAATGTAGATATCGCTGATTAATATAATCAGAAACTATTGTCAGTATTTTGTTATATGTTAAGACTGGAAATTTCAAATTTGCGTTGACACTCGGGGAAAAATGACCTTATTGTCATGTTGAAATCCATGTTTCAAGAAATAACAAAGGAAAGGGAATGATAATGC
>NC_051427.1:12064034-12071534 GCF_015228065.2 Penaeus monodon | reverse complement strand
TTATAACATGTTCATCATTGTTCATTGCCGGTTATCTTTGAATCTTCATGATCTTAGTTTTCTTGGCATTAAGAAACAAGCCAGCCTTTTCGCTTGCTTCTCTAACTTTATCTAGTAGTTGTTGTAGTTCAGTGATACTGCTGGCAATTAAAACTATATCATCGGCGTACCTTAGATTTGATATTTTGTATCCTCCAACATCCACAGTTCCTTCAAAATTCTCTAGACCACCTCTCATAATTGTTTCAGGATATATGTTAAAGAGGTGCGGAGACAGAATGCAACCCTGTCGCACTCCTTGTTTGACTTCGAACCATTCTGTTAACCCATAAGTGGTTCTTACATTTGTTTGTTGTTGGTCATACATGGCTTTTATTAGCTGGATGTTGTGTTTTGGAAACTTCATATCTTTCATGTTATTCCAGAGGATATCGTGATCAACAGTATCAAAAGCTTTCAAGTAATCGATGAAACACAGGTATAGGTCTTTCTGATGTTCTCTGTTTTTCTCTATGATCAATTTCAGATTTAGAATCTGGTTTCTGGTACCTTTTCCAGGGCGAAAACCTGCTTGTTCGTCTGCAATTTCTTCTCTTAACTTCAACTTTATTGGAGGGCGTCACCTTTATTAGGTATGGGAGTAAAGACTGATTTTACCTGGCCATCTTCTGGCCATCTTCTTTCATTCCATATTTTTGTACAAAGTTTGTAGAAGAAGTATTCAACACTTTCGCCAGCATTCTTGATTAGTTCTGCAGTTATTTCATCTATTCGCGGGATCTTGTTATTCTTTAATTCTTTTATGGCTTTTATAACTTCGTCTAGCAGAAATATATTTACATTTTAAATCTTCTGTATTCTTTAGAGCTCAGTTTACGGAATTTAGACTAGTTAATATTATTAAAATTATTGATAATAGTAATTATAATAATTATTATTTTATTTCTATTATTATCATTATCATCATTGTTATTATTGGTATTATTTTTATTATTGTTGTAATTAAATATGAAATTTTATTTATGATTATAGTAACAGAGTAATAATAATAGTAACAACAACAACAATAATAATAATAATGATAAAGATAATAACAGTAACATAATAATAACGATAACGGTCATAATAATAGGAATGCCAATGATATTAACGATAATGGTAAAAATACTATATTTACTAACCACAAAGAACCAAATATATATCCGTGACAATAGTGAAAATATTTACATTTGTTAATAATTATATTTCTTAATAATAATGACAACAGAATTCCAAATGATGATAAAAAGAAAAGACGTTACTATTTCGTAATAGTACTTATAACTGAAACTTAATAAATTATTCATATCGCTATTAATTTTATTGACGAGAAAAGTATTAACAGTATGTGTGATTCTACTAACAATACGTTGATGACTTGCAATGTGCAAGCGATCAACAACACCCATAAGAACAATGATGTTAAAGACAAACACGGCAATAACAGCCTGTTTGTTAGGATATATTGGATTAATAACGAAAGCCCAGTTAATTCAGGTCAGCACTTTATTGTAAACAGGTGGTTAATGCAACAGTGAGTCTTATTGAAACAAGGGAACACAGGCCTATATTCTTTCACTGAATTTTTCTCGTTCTGAAAAGTGAATATGAGTACATGTCCACATGACTAGATTTTGTATCCTCTCTTTCAGTCTTTCTCTTCTCCCATCTTCCCCACCCCACTTTCTCTGACTATCTGTCTGTCTGTATCCCTGCTTCTCTCTCTCTCTCTCTCTCTCTCTCTCTCTCTCTCTCTCTCTCTCTCTCTCTCTCTCTCTCTCTCTCTCTCTCTCTCTCTCTCTTCCTCTCTCTCTCTCTCTCTCTCTCTCTCTCTCTCTCTCTCTCTCTCTCTCTCTCTCTCTCTCTCTCTCTCTCTCTCTCTCTCTCTCTCTCTCTCACATACATACACACACACACACACACACACACACACACACACACACACACACACACACACACACACACACACACACACACACACACACACACACACACACACGTATAAGCATACGCACACGCACACACACATTTCTCCCTCCCTCTCCCCTCTCTCTCTCTCTCTCTCTCTCTCTCTCTCTCTCTCTCTCTCTCTCTCTCTCTCTCTCTCTCTCTCTCCTTCTCTCTCTCTCTCCTTCTCTCCCTCTCTCCTTCTCTCTCTCTCCCTGTGAGGGGCTTGTAAAACGCACGGTCTGTTGCGTATATTTATTGGTAGATTCTTGGTAGCGTGGACCGAGGTTGGTATGGCGGGTTTGTGCAGTAGGCCGGGGTAGCCCCCGGGAGGCCGCGGGCGAGAGGGGCCTCGACTCGAGGTAGAGTGTCTACGGTTCCAGGTCAGCTATGGGGTCATGAGCGCAGCGGGCGTGGCTTAGGTCAGTACGGCGGCGATGCCATGGGCACGCCGCCCCATTGGTCACCCCTGTTAGTAGGAGGGCGTGACATTGACGGCATTTGACCAATGACCAATCTGAGACTCCCTCTCTCCCTCCCTCCCCCTCTCTCTCTCTCTCTCTCTCTCTCTCTCTCTCTCTCTCTCTCTCTTCTCTCTCTCTCTCTCTCTCTCTCTCTCTCTCTCTCTCTCTCTCTCTCATTCACGTTACAGTACTGCTATTATATCTGAATGACAACTGCACACCTTGTAACTGACACATTTTATAAATACATATACAATATCCCTTTGTTTTTGTAAAAGTTAATAGGTATAAAAATACTGAATACAATAAAAATGACAAAAAAATGAGAATAAAACACAACAAAACAAAACAAAAACGATACAACTGAAAGTCAAAAGTAGAAAGTTTTCTTAATGTACGTTACTGATGATAACAAAATAGGCACACATACGGAGTCAGAAATGTCACATCAACATTAATAAGCATAATAATAACAACCACACAATAACATTAGAGAAACAGCAAAGGTTCAGTGAAATGTAAACACATTTTTTTTTTTCTATATTAATTTCGTATAATTGAAACCAGGTTATACTGTACATAATAGAGGGGAAGATATATCATACACCGTTTTATTTGTATTAGAATATGTGATATTCTAGACTACTTTCCAAAAACTGAATATCTGGGTGCGCTGAATAATTAATTGTATGTCTGTGTATTTACACCGCAATGACTGTGTCTCCCGTTTTAATTATCTATCTCTACACACACGCACACACACATAAAGAAAACACACGCACACATTATTGTCTGTTTTTATGTGTGTGTGTGTGTGTGTGTGTGTGTGTGTGAGAGAGAGAGAGAGAAGAGAGAGAGAGAGAGAGAGAGAGAGAGGGAGAGAGAGAGAGAGAGAGAGAGGGAGAGAGAGAGAGAGAGAGTGAAAGTGTATGCATGTGTGTGTGTGTATGTGTGTGTATATACGCTCAATATACATATATACTCCTTGCAATAACTCTTTACTAAAAGAGTAATTCCACAACGAGGCTTCTCTCCTTTGGAACAGATTCCTTGAATTCCTCGCCTAAAACTCCTACTTCTCGGGAAACTAGAAGAAAACGAGAGAAAATAATTAACAGACTTAATTTGCAATTTCTTTCGGAGTTTTATGCTTTCGCAAGGACCAAATGCGAAACTTTAATGGATTAGAAACTATTTGCTCTCGGCTTTTTGCCAGGATTAGTGGATAAGTTTGAAGAGTTTGGGGAATAAGAAGGATTATGTTTTCTGCTCGTTTATGATTTCTCACGTTTTTTTTTTTCTTAATAGATTTTTGTAAGAAACTTGGATTTTTTTTTTTTTTTTTTTTTTTTTTTTTTTTTTAATCAAGTGTAAGGAAGGATTTTCTTTGATGAGTGTATTTGTATTATTCGTTTGTTTGTCTGTATGGCATATTGATAGTAACGTTAGTAATAAATTAGTATTTCGGTTTATTTGAGGGAAATTAATGATTTTTCACATTGATTGGTGTTGCATACTAAAAGGGATTTTTTTTTTTTAAGTGAGTTTATTTGACATTTTAATTGAAGATTTATATTAAGGAAATAGATGAATCGATATTTGAGTTTATTTTTGAAAAATTAATGCATGAATAACTTGTTTTCCCGTCTGGCTTTATTTTAGTTATATAATTATTAATTACATTTTACCGCCAGTGATAGAATTCTGGACTGAATGTAATTTGATAATCTTATTCACTGTCCATATTCTTCAACATTAACCTCAAATTACACTATTTCAAGAATTACGTTCTTCTCTAACATTATGAAATTTTCAATAGGGTTAATCAAGTTGTATAATCACATTAAATTACATGATTACGTCTCATTCAGTCTGTCATTATTTGATGAGCTTTTTTGAAGTAGGCGAGGTACAAATCACACGCACACACACACACACACACACACACACACACACACACCTGTGATAGAGAATGGATTAAAAACTATAACCGGTTTAAAACTCTACAAAAGCTTTTAATTTGTTGCTTCGTTTCTTCTTCTACACATTCGCAAAGGTCGTCGGGCAGGTTAAGGTATTCGAAAAAATCATAACTTTTCTTAAGAACTTCCACACACCGGCATTAAGGAGAGTCTATGGTTCCTGGAAGATATCGAAACCGGTTACTGTAATTACCAAAGAGAACAGTTATGGTTTCGAAAAAGTGATGTTATGGGAAAGACGATGGAATCTTAAGAGGCGAAGGAATATCGAAAATCCGTTAAAAGACCACAATTAACGAGGACTCTATGATACGGAGGCATTATACATTGCGTAAACTGTATGCAGTGAGGGAAACGGAAAGAGGGGAGGGGGGAGGAGGAAGGGGAGAAAGAGATAGGGGGAGGGAGGGAGGGGGAAAGAAAGAGAGAAGGGGAGGGATGGAGGGAAGGAGAGAGAGTGAGCAGGTGAGAAGGAGAGCGAGAGATATACAAACAGACAGAGATAGACGCGCGCGCCAACACACACACACACACACACACACACACACACACACACACACACACACGCACGCACGCACGCACGCACGCACGCACGCACGCACACACACACACGCGCACACACACGCACACGCGCACGCGCACGCGCACACAAACACACACACACACACACACACACACACACACACACACACACACACACACACACACACACAAGCATTCCAAACAAGCCACCCCATCCATGACGGAAGAGCTACTATCATAAATTCTTTCCTTTTTGAAGAAGACCGCCATTTGAACCCAGATTATGGACATCGCTCACGTCCAAAGTTATAAGGAGAGCAAAATTTAGACGCCCTACCAGCCTAATGAGAGAGAAATCTTAAACGCCAGACTACCTAACGAGACACTTCCATCCCGTTAAACCCATTCGCTGACGAGACCTTCACGTAAAATCATTAACTAGCTAACGAGTCTTTTTATCCCCTAACACACTTCGGTTTCATTCTTATCCTCGCGTCTCTCACTTGTATGCAAAGGGTTCATTCGAAACACTCCCTACTCCACGAAAACAGATGGGGTTCATCCATAACTTTCGTAATTTTCGAGTTGTAAACAGTCCTTCACCAACTTCACTATCATTATCACCACCAATACCTCTAACCCTTCCACCTTCTTCACTATCAGCAGCAACACAACCTTTGTGCCAGGAAACCGTCACAAGTCTTCATCTATCACTGGAAAGAAGAGGAAAAAAATGACACAGTATTCGATCTCTGTACTGTATTCATATCATATACTACAGACATATCACTCGGAGCAAACTGATATGACGCGCTCGTCAACTGTAGTCTGAAGAACATTAAACTGGTAATTACTTTAGCTACGAGACCTTTCGGACCAACAGTAATGCTTTATTCATAATGTTTTTTTTTTTTACAATATATAATGGATATCAGGTTTTTATTAATTTACCTGTCAGTTGTAGATATCATCTTTATTTGGTACAAAGCTTACAGGCAAATATCGTGCTGCATTATATTCCATTCCTTTTATAATTATGGTATTTATAACGTGACAGAGAATTACAATCATTCATGTGAACACTTATAATAATTTGAACAATAACAGAAATGCGACATACTTCAAATAGCTTCATATCATGTGGATGTTAAAGATGTCTTTTTTTTTTTTTTTTTGAGGTAGGACGCTATTTCTTTTCTTATATATCTCCCACTCTCCCGACTCCGCCTCCCCTCCCCCACCCCCATTCCTCTCTCTCTCTCAAACACTAACCTTCTGTCCTTCTCTGTTGCACTTATTCATTCACTTTCCCGCACGATCTCGTAAGAGGAAACCTCTCTAGTCCCTCCCTCTTTCTCTTTCACAGGCTGATGCTCCTACTAAAATGTCATTAAAAGTTGAAAGAGACTGGATCTTACTGCGAAGTCCTTATCGGCCAATTAAGATTAGGGTTTCCTCTCTCACTCTCCTGTCATTATTATCTTTACAGCCTATTACCTTTTGTCAGCGTACGTTATCTCAAGGACGCTCCCTCTCCCTGTTCCCTATAACCCCCGTTCTCTTACGTCAGGCATTGTCGTATACATTTAACAGGGCTTAGGATAATCTTTACGTAAGCTGAGCGTTCCCCTAACCCCCCCTACCGCACGCCTACTCTCCAAGGCTTCATCTCATAATTGCAACGTGCATGCTGACGTTAGCTAATCGTTCTCTTCCCGTGTAACATCATCTTGTGAACTTCTACAGTGTAATGTTTATTTCTTGCATCATGTTCACTAGTTTGTAATGGGTCCTGATTACCAATCCATATATATAGTTGATGGATCCATATAAATAATCATGAAAATGAAACATACCACTCACAGTGATTCCCAAATACAACTAACAGCTTACAACGTGACACATTTGAGAAGAGTTTAGCTCTACCCCTGCAGACGTAATACTGCGTCCGAAGATCGGGCGGGTGGAATTTTATCACCTCGTTATTCTATACTTGGCGTGCTTTGTTGGCGACATTCTAACAACAAAAATGAAATCATTAAGACTTAGAAAAGTTATAAAAGAGAATTAAAAAAAAAAAAAAAAAAACAGCTATAATCGCTGAATCTCATATAAACATTTATTAGTTTTCCTACAATGAATTCTACTTTTCAAAAAGACTAACATTTATAGCCATTGCCTCTGGTGTCATGGTGTCTCGCATGAGGCAGCTAAGTAATCCATCCTATCTGCTCCTCCTATAATAGAACGATAATAATTTATTAGAGACAGACATTGTGAATTATTCCTCTGTATTTCTCTCCCTTCGAAAAGTTTAATGTTTGGTATAAATATAGACTAGATTATCTGCTACACTAGACTGAATTCGTGTTAAATATATCCCGCAGGTCAGGAAATATTGATAAGGCAGATAATTGTTATTAGGTTAAATTCTGTAGTGCCTGTGGTTGGGGACGGCATCAGCGAGGTTTCACACAATTTTACACTGGATGTGAAGACCTGGTAATATTCCGCCGATATTCAATGAAACATCAATGTACAAATTA
>NC_051427.1:12054034-12059034 GCF_015228065.2 Penaeus monodon | reverse complement strand
TGTTATTTGTTGTTAAACCTGAGCATAAAAACAAATAATAAAAAAGTACATTTGACATAGCTAATTTCCATAATCTATTTTTGCCTATATGATGACGCTTTTTAGCTATACAGAAAATCAATAAAAAAATAGACATGAAATAGCTTTCGAACTTATCATCTGCTAAATTCATAGTTTATAAAGCACTATCTAGGCTCTTAAGTTGAGTTACATGTTCGCCAATTGTTTATTTGAATTTATATTGAGTTGTTATTGGAAAACGTTGCTTGCTGCTTGCCAAATGTTTAATGAGGTTAATTGTTTTTGTTTTTGTTTGTTTTTTATCTCTTTTACGTGTTTTTCACAAAACTAATAGACAAAGTAGTCATTGTTTCCAAATTATACTTTTTTAGAATGAGAAATGTACTTTCTAAATGTAATATGCTTTATCAGCAGCCTTTCTGCTTTTCTGTTAGTGGATATCTCTCTCTCGGTTTCTCTCTCTCTCTCTCTCTATCTATCTATCTATCTATCTCTCTCTCTCTCTCTCTCTCTCTCTCTCTTTCTTCTTCTTCTTCTTCTTTTTCCTTTCTCTCTCCTATTTCTCTCCCTCTCCCTCCCCATTCCCCCTCCCCTCCCTCCCATTCCCCCTCCCCTCTCTCCTCCCCCTCCCCTTCCTTCCCCCCCCTTCTTCTTCCCTCCCACCTCTCACCCCTTCACTCTCCCCTCCTTTCTTTCTTCCCCCTCCCCACCTCTCACCCCTTCACTCTCCCCTCCTTTCTTCCCCCTCCCCACCTCTCACCCCTTCACCCTCTCACTCCATCAAACTCTCTTCCCAACCCTGTGCCCTACACCCTTAGGGGATCCATGGCTTTAACCCTAATTCTAATGAAATTCCTCTTCAACCTGACAGAATCACACGGAGACAGAGAAGCCTATGAACACTGCAAGACCAAGTCCCCTTCAAGTCAAATGAGACCTCTATTTCCATCCCTTTGTCTCCGTGCTTAAGCCTTGATGTGTGCGTAGTTTAATAAAGGGGTGTTGCAAAGTATCTTGATTCAGGACCTCGAGTACAAATCGTCGCTAGAGGTGTTCATTTTCTTTTTTTTTCTTTTTTTTTTTCTTTTTTTTTTTTACTTCTCCCTTATTATCTTCCTTTTTTTTCTTCTTCTCCGCCTTCTCCTTCTCCTTCTCTTTCTCCTTTTTCATATTCCTCTTCCTCCTCCTCCTCCGTCTCCTCTTCCTTCTCCTTTCCCTCCCCCTCCTCCTCCTCCTCCTCTTCCTCCTTCTCCTCCTCCTCCTCCTCTTCCTCCCCTCTTCCTCCTCCTCCTCCTCCTCCTCTTCCTCCTCCTCCTTCTCCTCCTCTTCTTTCTCCACCTCCTCCTCCCCTTTCTCTTTCTCCTTGTCCCCCCCTTCCATTTCCTCCTCCTCCCCTTGTTTTTCCTTCTTCCATCCCATTACGTGCATACCCATCTTAGCTAATGTTCCTCTATCAAGTGAAAAAATACAGAATACATTTTAACATCTAATTTATTTCCGAAATAATATAAACCTTGAAATACGTGACCTACATACGCATTTTTCGCTCTACTAATGGGCTACCACACAGCAATTCTGAAAGTTGGTGGCCCAATGTTTACCTTGACAAATGTTATAATTAGCTAACCTGGGAAACTTTCATTTACTTAGATAACAGTTTAATCCTTAATGTAATAAAGGCCCCAAACCGTTGTGGAATCCAGCTAACAGAATATCATATGTAAGTAGACAGAATAAAAGAAAGAAAGAAATAGATGAGTGGATAGACAGAAAGATATATACAGAAGAAGAAATGTGTATATATACAATTATACAGGTACTCTGAGGGGCAGGATAGTGCAGGTAGGACATAGTGACAGACAAATATATGGGATGATAGTGATAAGCAAATAGGTAGATAAATGGACACGTGTGTGTGTGTGTGTGTGTGTGTATGTCTGTGTGTGTGTGTGTGTGTGTGTCGTGTGTGTGTGTGTGAGAGAGAGAGAGAGAGAGAGAGAGCGTTTATCCAGATATCAAATAAACATACATGTGAGTGCCACTGGATATACGCATGCAAATGGCTAACAGTTTAATAGACAGGCATGCTTATGGAAAAGGAAATAAATGAAGAAATGGTTGCATGAACGTGCTTATATGAGAAATTGTAAGCTTGTTTACGTAAAAAAAAATAGAGCAAACAAACAAAAAATGACAAAACCAAAAACAAAATAAACAAACAAAATAAAGAATACGTATCCCCCCGCCCCCCCGCAAAAAAAAATAAATAGATAAATAAAAAAAGGAGAAATTACAAGCTCCCTGAACGCAAATTAGCCATAGGATGAAAGGAAACGAAGGATGACTGGGCGAGTTTCGAATTACCGAGGAATCCCTCCTGAGGTTATCATATTATCCTTCACCTTCTCCCTAGAGAGGGCGGCCTACTCGGCTAATGAGAAGGGGGGGTGGGGAGGGGCGGAGGAGAGGGAGAGGGGTGGGGTGATGTAGGGTGGAGGAGGGGGGTAAGGTAGGGGGAGGAAAGTGGGTGGGGTTAGGGTGGAAGAGAGGGAGTGGGGGTGAAGAATGGGAAAAGGTATTGGGGGAGAGGAAGGGGAATTAAGAGGGAAGGGAGTGGGGAGAGGGAGGGGTGAAGGGATGGGAGGGAGAGGGAAGAGGGAGGAGGGGAGAGGGAGAGGAGGAGGGGAGGGGAGAGAGAGGGGTGAAGGGGTGTGGTGGAGAGGGAAGATGGAGGAGGGGAGAGGGATGGCAGAAGAGGATTGAGGGAGGGAAAAGGAAGAGGGAGGGAATAAGAAGGAGAAACGTGGAAAGGGATAAGGAAGAGAGGGAGAAAAGGGAGATTGGGGATCTGAGAAGGGTGGGGAGGGGGGTAGGAGGAAGGAAGAGGGGGGGGATGGAGGGGGAGAACAGGAAGAGGGATGAGGAGAGGGAGTAATGAATAAAGGTCAGAAAAAAGGATATAGGGAAAGGGAAAGAGGGGATCAAGAGGAAGGGAATTACGAGAGGTCTTAGAATGGATAGAAAGAAACGGGGAAGGAAGGAAGCAGGGAGGAGAGAGATAAAGGTGGGAGGTATTCGAGAAGGAAGATAAGAAAAATTAGGGTTGGAATTGAGATGGGAAAAGAAACTAGATGATGAATAGGAAGAGAATGGGAGTAAGAGGAGGAAGGGGACGCAGAGGGGGGTGGGGGGTCGATTACAGAGGTTTAAGAAGGTCAGTTGAAAGTGTTTCGTTTACATGCGTGATTTTCTCTGTTAATAACTTCTTCCATTTTTTTCTATCTTTCTGTCTACTTGTATCATTTTCTTCTTGTTCTCCTTTTTATTCATCGTTTTATTTTATTTTATTCTTCTTTTTCATCTTTGTTTTGCATGTAAAGTCGTTTTGAATTCTTCGAAAAAAGATAAAAATAAATAGATATATATATTCATTTATTTGTTCATCATAGATATGTACAAACACATTTATAAATAATATATATATATATATATATATATATATATATATATATATATATATCCATTTATTCATATACATATACACATTTACAAATAAATATATTGTAAGGGTAGCAGCTCAGTTAAGAAAGAAAGCGAATGAAAATGTTTTTAAAGGATGATGTTTCAAAGTTGAATAGATAGACGGGTATTGGAACGATGTTGTTTACTTCAGCGGTTAAGATCGCCAAGCCTATTGTTAGGGGTTGGAGGTAAATTACATTCTTTGTTCTAGTTTTTTTATCCTATTATTTTCATGTTATGTTTTATAAGTTTATTAGCATTCAAAGATGTGCTTCAGTTGAGTTATGTGAGTTATTAATAGTTTAATAGTATATATATATATATATATATATATATATATATATATATATATATATATGTGTGTGTGTGTGTGTGTGTGTGTGTGTGTGTGTGTGTGTGTGTGTGTGTGTGTGTGTGTGTGTGTGTGTGTGTGTGTTTCCACCTGGCCACAGTTATTATGTTTCACATTGTTTTGTTTGCAGTTTTACGTATGAGTATGAACATGGATGACCATGTAAAGATTGTGTTTCTTCAGTAATGGAGAATAAAGGAAGAAGCAACATGAATTGTTTTTCTCCAGAATCCAATGAAGCATTCATTCAGTAAACAAATTCAAACAAAAAAAGCGAGGCCGCAGTGACTATATATGTATGTTTGCACAACACAAAACACACATACACACACACACACACACACAACACACACACACACACAACACAAACAAACACACACACACACACACACACACAACACCACAACACAACAAACGCGTTATATTATATAATTATATTATGTATTGATTATATATATATATATATATTATTATATATTATACACAACAAAACACACAAACACACAACACAACACACACACACAATATATATATATATATATATATAATATACACATGGATATATATATATATATATATATTATATATATATATATATATATATATATTATATATATATATATTTATGTATATATCTGTCTATCTATCTATATGTGCGTGTGCGTGTGTGTGTGCGTGTGTGTGCATAAATATATATAATCACTCACACACACACCTAAATTGTATGCCTTTTTGCATGTACATATGAGAGAGATTTTTGTATGTTTGTATGTAATTCTCCTAAATGCTTTATATAAGTCCTTAGCACACACACACGCATTATTATTATGTTATCATTTTATTCTTTTTAGACGAGAGAGAGAGAGAGAGAGAGAGAGAGAGAGAGAGAGAGAGAGAGAGAGAGAGAGAGAGAGAGATGATCTGACAGTGATATTGATGACAATCACACTGTAATAAATAAAATTGAAATGGTAAAAATTCTAAAATGTATATTGTATTTACTTCTGAAACTATGTTAATCATTATCCGTATTCAGCTCTAATGCCTCATTATTTGTAAGAGAAGTTGGTCTGTTTACAACACCCGGCTGATTCATAATCCCAAA
>NC_051427.1:12036534-12039034 GCF_015228065.2 Penaeus monodon | reverse complement strand
TTTAAAGTTTTCTTCTTTTCTCAGAACATTTCAGTGCATCTCCATCGTTATTTCACACTTAAAACTAATTTCAAAGATTTCTTCGGGTTTCTTCTCATAGCATTTCACTGCACCTCCAACGCCTTCAATTCACACATAAACTAATTACAAAGATTTCTTCGGGTTTCCTCTCGGAGCATTTCACAACACCTCCAACGTCTTCATTTCACAAAAAGCTAATTACAAAGATTTTTTCGGGTTTCTTCTCAGAGCATTTCACTGCATCCCCATCGTCATTTCACACATAAAAGGAATTTCAGTCTTTCATTTATTTTCTTGATAATCACATTAGGTCTTTCCTTTGCTCTACGTTTCGGAAATAATTTCAGCTGATTATTTACATTTTATCGTGGCAAGTTTTGTTTATATATTTATCTATTTACTTAGGTTATTTATTTATTTATTCACTCCTTCGTTCATTCGCTTATTTGCCTGTATGTTTATTCGTTTATTTAATTATGTATTAATTAATCAATTAATTAATCAATTCATTTATTTGTTTATTAATTTTGTACTATCTAAATGCACATTCTTAAACACTGTCGGATATCAAACTGAATAACTCTGCTGCTGCAAATACTGTAATATTAGTTCAGATTTTCCTTTCCCAAGCACTAAACTTGTAATAGCATCGCTGTTGCTAGTGGCTTTTTGTAATTTACAAGTCTTCAGCCTAGTTAAGCATTAATTTAGAGGAAATTGAAAAATTAAGAGCTGTTAAGCGCCATTAACCGCAACTACGTACCTTTAAATTATTTCACAAATCTGAATTTGACTTTTATGGTTTTCCTAGACCGATTTTCCCTTTAGAAGTCTTCACAAACACACCATGTAGAAATTTCGTGGACCGCGATAGAAACATTTGAATTTGTTCGATTTCATTTTCGCTTTTATCTTTTTCCTCATAATATATATATATATATATATATATATATATATATATATATATATATATATATACATATATTCACGTCTTGAAACACTTCATGACCATTTTTCTTTTTTTTTTCATAAATGCATGTTTTTCCCTGTTCAACCAGTCGTTTGTTATAGTAGCTCCCTGTGTTTAACGTTAATTACTAGTTAACGTCTGTATAACAATTATGTAAAGTCACAGGAATGGCTGTAATCAATTACGCTTTTACTTTACTTTTTCAAATATCATAAACTTTTACAAATCTTGTATCCATTAAAACCAACGTATATGATAGATCATTTATTGAATAGAATCACCAGCTGCTCAATCATGAGAAAGAAAAATAGACATATTTATTTAACTTGCATAAATGATATGATTATTGCAATAAAACCCTTCATATTCAGATAATTTTTCGGTGATTTTTTCTGCCTGATAATTTGCTGATATTGCTGTTGATTTTATTTATTTTTTTCTGAAAGCAGTAATTTGCTTAACATTACAAAAAAAAAAAAAAAAATCGCCTCGTTTATCTTACCACGAAACTGATTTTTTTTTTTTTTTTTTTTTTTTTTTTTTTTTTTTTTTTTTACAGAACAATAATATTAGATTAAATATATATTCCAAGAATGAAACATCAGCACAAGGGGAGTTATAACATGGAAAACTAACAATACAATATTTACAGCATTTTGTTCACCGAAGCCTGTATGAGCATGTGTGTGTGTGTGTGTGTGTGTGTGTGTGTGTGTGTGTGTGTGTGTGTGTGTGTGTGTTTGTGCGTGTGTGTGTGTGTGTGAAGAGTGAGCATGTGAGTGAATGTGTGTGTGTGCAAAAGTAGAAGCGCTGTAATATGTACGTACATTTAAAAAGAAACACTACCACGGGTTCCTCGTCGGACGTGGTAAAATGTTATCGTTCTCTCTCTCTCTCTCTCTCTCTCTCTCTCTCTCTCTCTCTCTCTCTCTCTCTCTCTCTCTCTCTCTCTCTCTCTCTCTTTCTCCCTCTTTCTCTCTCTCTCTCTTGTTGTTTCCATTGTAATCTATCGGTCCTCGCATTAATTACAGACAGCTGGAAATTCAACTAACAGAAGTTAAAGTCCTCTAACTGTAGCTAGGTAACCGTAAGCTATAGCAAAGCTTAAACCTGATTTTTTCGTCGCTCTTGTGGAAAACTCTTTAACCACGCTAGTAAATATGACATTATAAACAATAAATTATCGTAGAATGTTTTAATTTGATAAGAGTACTTTCGTTCCTTGTATTTTATTTAAGCAACACAATCATAATTATACCTTGGAAAATCTATTTCGCCAGTAGTTTCTGTAGAAACGTGTCTCTCGTGTTGCACTTGGCCAAGACTTCTACGCTGATGGAAGTCAATACCATACCATAAAATTAATTGTTGTGTTCCTATTTACACAGTTAAAAGCCTTTGTACTCTGCTAATGAAAGGTCACGGACATGTCTATATAAATGCCCTCTTTTGTGCAAGCTTTCATCAAAGGGAAAATATTTTCAACAAGCCTCTTATGTGTCTTGTAGT